>NC_052105.1:256194-288235 GCF_012273895.1 Zerene cesonia | reverse complement strand
ACATATATGTACCACGAGCAAAACCGGCGTGAGCAGCTAGTTTAGTTAGAAAGGTCCTGTTAGTTTCTTCGCAGTTATCTATGGTATTTATATGGTACACATAAATATCAAAGATTTATGTCAAATAATGTCTTAATTATTTTTATGTTAACTTAGAGGGGTGTTGAAATAAATTATTGTAAGCGGTGAGTACAATAGAACTAGAAATTAAAGTCCCATTAAGTCTTATTTAATACATACCTACGATATATTTTAAAACAAAAATACTTATTTATCTATGTACCCGAAATAAATACCATCCGAAATAAATACCATCACCATATAAATACATTTAAAACTTATACTGATCTTCTTTCACTTTCCACTCGTTTAAATGTCAGATTATTGCAAAGAAACGCTCATGAGAAGCCATTTTCCATTAGGAGATAGCGGCTGGCAAGTTATCAGCTGCATACATGTGCAAACCGTTTAAGGCCGTCGCTCACTAAACGCCTCGGGATTGATCGAGCTTGCCATGTGAGCGCCGTATACCGTTACAATGTTGCTTGCATTACATTCGTATTTCCAGAAACCTTTGACGAAGATTTTGTTATTCGCTTACAAATCATCACACTAATATTATAAATGTGAAAGCTGGTTTGTTTGGGTGCTTGTCCGTCAACCGCGGTGACACAGGGTATGAGCTGACTTGGGTGAAAGAATACTTTTTATCCCGATTAAATGCTTTATTGGGATAAAACAGGAATATTGATATCCGAGCGGAACCGGGACGAGCGTGTAAGTTATAATTACAATATTAAGGTATTTTTAATAAGAGAGTTATTACGCGAGACCTATATCCCAGCCATAATAAAAACAAAATGATGGCTGATGATGATGATTCAACGTTTTCAACATAATATACAAACTAGCTGTGACCCGCGGTTGAAACCGCGTAAGCGTGCTGCGTAACCGTATCCCGTAGGAATATCGGTATAAAAAGTGCCTATGTTTTATTTCAGTTGTCCAGCTATCTACGAAGCAAAATAGCATTATTATTCACCAATAGATATCAGGAAAAAAAAAACACGAATAAAACACGAATATGACATTATTTCAGTTGTCCAGCTATCTACGAAGCAAAATAGTATTATTATTCACCAATAGATGTCAGGAAAAAAAAAACACGAATAAAACACGAATATGACATTTTATCGCCCCCGAAACCCCCTGTATACTAAATTTCATGAAAATCGTTGGAGCCGATTCCGAGTTTCCATATATATATATATATATATATATATATATATATATATATATATATATATATATATATATATATATATATATATATATATATATATACAAGAATTGCTCGTTTAAAGGTATAAGATTTCGTCATCCCACACGGAGATGACCTTGAGAAATCGTGTTATAAATAAATTAAGGGGCCACTCCATTTCTTGATGTGTATGGATATAAATATTTACTTGCGAATGCTTTTACTTCCCTCCTTGTAATATTAATTTCAATGTCCTTGAATACTTGGATATTTGGTTATGAAATATTCAACATATCTCCACTTAACTTTTTATGTTATAAATAATGTATCAAACGCTTCGAGTATTATTAAATTGTAAAGGTTTGAAGTGCTTTATTCATTCAGTTTACTAAGCGGCTGTCTTTAGATTTCATTTGCATTCGAAGTTGGACATGACGCGATGTTGAAATTCTCTGAATATTTTTCTCTCATCGTCACTAATTAGTTTTTTAGAAACCAAACTACTTAATCTGCTTTAATGATTTTGCCTCACTTTACATATTCTTTGTACTGGCTTTTGAGTATCGTACAAACTTTGTTTATGTAAATTATTTTATAATTCAATAACATTATCACAGCACTACATAATATTTTAAATAAGTATCAAAGAATTTTACAACTCACACTATAAATGATCAAAACTATCATGTTAATAATAATAATCTCGTGAGATTTCTGAGACAAGCGTTAGTGAATTAGGCTCGAAGAATATACAGACAGACAGACAGACAGTTATTTTCACATTTATAACATTAGTAAGAATGTAGGTAAGCAAAAAAGACTGACAAGATAATGGAGGTTCTGTCAATAAACGGGTTTTTTATCTTAGATAAATAAACACAGGTAACGTTTTTTGTTGAAATCATCCTATACTTTTAAGAATACGTTCAAATTATAAATCTTCGAAACGTAACGGAGCACGAATAAGAAATCAAACTGAAGGAATTCGCTGTAACGAAAATGTTAAAGTAAAATACGATAAAACAGACGAAAAGGTAACAAAACCCCGACTCGTTCGAGATGCAATCAATCACAAGTAAGACCAGCAAACGTCAGGCCAAAGAGGAATGATAAAAAAGTTGCCAGGACTGCGTTGGGCCGAACTGACAATATGAAAATCTCATGTTTCACTTGATCACGGAATAAGGCGTGTGGCTGTCGTGTTTCCGCTAATTATTATCTAATTAGACGAAACTTCGAAATAAAAATGTTAAAGAATGACTTTACTTCATGCGTCGACCGTACGCACCGTTGTTTCTTGAAGAAACAAAATTTCAACGATATGTGACATCTGCAAACTTGCACTTGGCCAGCGTGGTGACTTGTGGAGGATAAGAGTCCTGTGTCCCTGTGACCTGACGGGCTGATGATGATGATGATGATGATGATGATGAATATGTGTGTTTTGTGGATACAATTGAATTGGTAAGGCAAGTAGGATGAAATGTATTTCACCAGAATTAGATAAAAATATTTTATTATAGTCCTAAATTGAATTATTTTGATTAACATATCTATATAACTATCAATTGATTTCGAAGATTGTATCACTAGCAGTAGAGTACCTTATAATAAATAAAAATGAATTAATAAATAAACACCATGTTTCTTACAGAAAAGAGTAAAAATACATTTTAAAAACAAACAAGAAACCACTATTGTCGTATAGTATTACGTAAGCCAGTGCAAGGAAAATAGTTTCCAAGTATAATTGTTATGATTACAATCATAGTCGCCACTGAATTTAATAGCGCTGATAAGGTAATTATACATATAATTAGCTTTAATAGTACTGAATATTCCATATCAGAAACATTTTCTGTTAATTATGATAATCGTATGCGCATTTCGAACTATTTTCAGGAAACGAGTTCTGTTAAATTTACCGAAATAACGAGCTAAACGAGTAAATTTATGGACAGAAGTTTGCCTGTCACGTTGAGTTAACTGACGGCTTACGGAACCCTAAAAGAAAATCAAAGACACCGACGGTTCATCGACCCTCAATTACTAGCCTTACTAGAACGAACTGCATTCACCAAATAAAAATAAAATCGGCGAAGCAGAAGCTAAGCCAATAACGACTTTCGGTGAATGGAATTGAGTTCTTTTAAAATTGTATAACGTTTTGAAATACCCAACGAAAAGCCAAGGGCTTTTATCAGTTGGTTTTAGGTGACGATATTACTTTTTTTACATTTTGTTAGGTTAAAAATTTTAAAACGTTTTTGAAATTATCGCACGTCGAAGTAAATGTGTGATAAGTGAATCACACATTTATTACATCGTGTGAACCTCACCTCATCTAAGTGTATTTAAGATAATTTTTTATCTATTAAGGTGCATATTTAACTTTAATATTTTTTTCAATTGTTGTATTTTTTATTTTTATTATATATGACTATATAAATGATTTGTTTCCAGTGTGAAATAATAGTATAAAACCCAGCAACGATTATAGAGTTCTCTTTTTAATACGCTTTCATTAGCTTCGCCTATAAGTTTGTTGGGTTGTAATAACCTCCTCTAGATTTGATTTCACTTTAAAGGAACATATTTAATTCATACTTTGTATCAAGTATCGGTGACAATACAATTATTTCTTATCTTATCTTATTATCCTGATTACTTCCAGTTGGTATTAGAGCAAGAGTCTTTGAAGAGAATTGAGTCGGTTCTATGCTTCAAGCATGTTTTTAGTTATATACCTTTCTGCATCATAAATAAAAAATCAAATGAAATAGATCCCATGGCCATAAAATTAGTCCATAGTAATTAATCGTTAAAATATTAGTTTATATAAACAATAATCGTTACCTCCATACGTATCATGTTTCGTGTAACCATTCAACCGAACCTGTAGTTAAATTACTACTGATAAAAACCCTTTGAATGAACTGTAAACAGTTTTGTATCGCTAAACGTTCCGCCCGCATGTTTGTGGATCCACCTTCTCATTACTGCCTTTGTGAATTTCCTGTTACTTGCATTTATTTGACAAGATAATCTGTAACATTCAGCTGATATGCTAGAATATAGGAAATGTGTGTGTTAATGAATTATTTAAAATCGTTCCTTTGTAAATTTATACATTTTTTCCTAACTGAAATGCAACAGTAGTCCTTCATTTCCCCTTTTGAACATCCAAATTTTGTTTTGATGTAAAAACAATCGTCATTTATTTATTTGGGCCGTCAGACAAATGGCAGAGATGCTTCTAGAATATGATCCGCTCTCGATGGAATTGGCAGAAACTTTATTACTTTTTGCTAATAGTGTTCGGACAGATCAGACCAAAATTCCCATCCAGCTTAAAATCAGTAAAATAGGAAAATATACTGTCGTAATATATACACACGATGACATTTATACGTATATATGTGTGATGTGAAAATTTTTGATATTCTATAACGTATTAAGATCATGATCCGATATAATTGCCTTATAAAAATGAAAAAAAAAATAAGCTTTTTGTTTAATTACCTAAGCAAAGCAGGTTGATTTTTTAAATAAATTTGTTGTTTCTTAATTTTAAAGGTCAATCCTTTCTTTATCCCTTTCTATTAAAAGTGGTCAATTCTATTATATAGGTGTACATTCTGCAAATAACCTTACGCCTTTCCAAATCTTTTATCTCAACGGTAGCGCTTACCATCAGGCGGCCCACCGCTCCACACTACAACTAACTTTTGATACAAACCATAACAAATACCAATCACCATACATAACCAAAATAGGTCACCCAAGGCATTCAAATCTCACAAACATTGTTTGAAAGCATCCGCTGAGCGAAGCGGCGGCTCGTAGCCTGTCACTGCCGCAGCCGAGGCCGGTCTGACACCGCACGAATTGTCCTGTCATTTCACATAGTGGCATGATCACTGACATCTGTCACGACTTAGCCCTGAACAACACGTCGTGACTTGCGGACTTGCAAATTTTCGCAGGTTCCAACGTTGGAGTGATTTTTTAGCTTGTATCACATAGATTTAATGTTATTCGGTGTAACGGATTTATTATAAATGAATTGTTTTCATAACAATTTAATATTTTTAATTAGTAATTATTAATCATAATAAGCTGATCGGATTAATAAAATTATGATGAGATGTTTTCCGATATTTCGGTTAATTGAATCAAAAACATTATGAATGCAAGTATTTGCAATTTATAAATAAATATATCCGAGAGAAAAATATAATGAACTAGCTTTTCACCCGCAGCTCCGCCCGCGGCTCCGCTAGAATTCGCTTATATCGCGCTACATGGTAAGGAGTATTTTCTTCGCATTAAAAAGTATGGTTTGTTCTTTCCCACGCTTAACTCCATCTTCATACCAAGTTTCATCAACATGGGTTTGACAAAAATGAACTTTCATACAAAGTTTCATCCCTTCTTTCAACACTTTCTACTCTTTTTTTCGCGATAAAAAGTATCCTATATCCTTTCCCAAGTTTAGTTCTATATTCATACCAAATTTTGTCAAAATTGAATCAGTGGTTTAGGCGTGAAAACGTAACAGACAGACAGAGTTACTTTCGCATTTATAATATTAGTAGGGATTATTGTTTTTTACAAGACACCAGACCACTTTCAAATTATCAGAACAATACCAAATTTTGAGTTTTATATTTTCTAAGCAAAAGCATTCACTTCACTAGATCTAATAAAGTATTAAAAGTGGAGCCAGTTAACTGAATACACATGTAAAATGCACATTAATAATAACAAAACAAGACATAAATCATAAGACCAATGTTAACTCGGACAACACGACCGACGAAAAATCAATTTATTTCTTGCACGCTCGTCTGGTCTCGAACTCCGTCTAATCGATTTTAAGTCCGAGGTCTTCACCACTGATCCACCACTGCTTATGTTCTGATGTTATTAAGTTGTTAATCTGTAATTGTCGGGTTCAGGGCAATTATGATGAAATTCAATATGCAATATGATGTGTAGATAATTGATGCAATATAATAACTTATATAGGCATAACGTCTCGAATATTCGAGAAAAATATAGTTTTATTGCAAACAAACATCCATCGCAGCGTTTGCTTTATAAAACAAACAAAATTGAAATATTTGATTAATAATACTGAAAATGTTATTTAAAAATTACAGTCGGGTAGAGAGCATTATCGTTTTATCATTAGCATTTCACGAAAGTTTTAAGCGGCGGTTATACTCTTTAGGGCTTAATTAGAGTCTATTCTACCCAATTCTTTGCGCGAAACTCCCTCAAACGCGCTATTTCAGTAAATTATTAAAATAAAAGTAGATGTTATTTAGTGTTATTCGCTAACTATTTTGGAATTTTGCCAAAGCTTGAGAAAACAACATTAGGTCGAGTCTCACAATGGTATTTATTCGGAGCTCTCAGGCATAATTAAAATAAAAATAACATAACCGTATGAAAGTGTTATAAACGGTAAAGTATACAAAAATTTGTAATATAAATGTTTGCCCTACTCTCAGTCAGAAATTACAAGAGCCTGAAATTATTTTATGTTAAAAGTTTTTAAGTATGCCGCTGCAGGGATGGTGTACTTCTCAAAGTTAATGGAAATATAAACAGGGAACGTTCTAGTTATTTTTAATAAATTGACATGTTCATTTATATGATTGCAAGTTCGTTATTTTGATTTATCAAATAACCTAGAAACTTCAGTTCTGCTTGTATACAATTTCCATTCAATTATAATATTTTACCATATTCGAGGCGGGATTCGAATACGCGTCACTTGCCAAACCGTAGCAACGCCTATCCTTTCGGCCACTCGTAGTACAACCTCAGCAATGTAATTTTTTCTACTCTTCGGGTTTCATATGTTTAAGGGACATCCCACGCCGTCTATTAAGATGATTATCGTGAGAATTTCACAAAAAAAATATTTATAAAGCATATGAATGCTCTAAAACTAAAAAAATCACCAAACCACATCATTAATATAATCGAGAATTGTATCACCATTTAATAACCGCAACCGAAACGTTCCGCCCCACAGCAATCAATTAAAAACAAGCTCGAATGAAAATTCATCAGCAAGATACAATCTCCGTCAACCCTTAAATCCATCAAACTTGAAACAGAAATTGAAACAACAGTAGGCAGCTTTTCGCAAACCCAACTGTCAGAGAAGTAAGCGCTAACCCGTCACCGATAGCGTTCGAGCGACAATTGTACCCGTCACATGACCGAAATAGCTGACAATTAACGAATTGATATCCAATGAAATGATTGGTGACCGGTCTTCGCACTTTTATTGGCACGTTCAGATCCCATCACGTAGCGGTATGTGATGTTTATTAGTGCTTTTCTAGGTGATTTAAAATTTCGTGTTAGCGTGAATTGCTTGTTTAGCGATTTGGGATTTGATGGTTTATCTTCAAGTTATATATTTATTTATAGCGTATCAAAATTTGTCAATGTGAAAGTATATCCACTTTAGGCATGCATATTGCATTGTTATTCCAATATTCTTGATCTTGTTTTTAAATTCCATGTTCTCACTGTTTCCCGTCAATATTGCTTAAGCACTTGACACAAACAAAAACGCGCCAAAGCATCACACGATTAATGAACCTTTGCAATACAAGCACCGCGTATCAAAGTTAATTTGCTATCAAGGGTCGTTTGTGTCGCGACAACAATACTAATTGCATTCTAAACAGGGCGGCGGCGGACGGGTTATGACGTCACCACTTTGTCGACTTCGCGCGTCAGCTGTGTCGCTTATCGAAGATTAATTATTTAACAAAGAATTATTCGTGTAACGCTGACTACGCTTTTTGTGACGATCTCAATGTGTTTTCATGCCGCTGGAGCGCCATTGTTACGGTTATTGTTTGCTTTATTATTTCTACGTAGCATTTGTGTCGATATATATTTGATGAGTTTCCGCTCTTGAAATTAGGAATGTGCTGTGGGACAGTTTAATTTAGGTGTTAATCGGGCTAAATGAGGTTAAAATGTGTTAAATAATGCCTTAGTACATAAAGCACATTTTAACCTCATTTAGTCCCATTAATACTGTGTGCACAATGCATTAAAGGATATGATACATAAAATAATGTATTAGTTACTAGCTGTGCACTGTTTCACCCGCGTAAGTACGTATCCCGTAAGAAAATCGGTATTAAAAGATGCCTATATGTTATTCCAGTTATCCAGCTATCTACGTACTAAATTTTATTGCAATCGGTTCAGTTCTTTTTTGCGTGAAAGAATAACAAACATACACATACGCATACATCCATCCTCATAAGCTTTCGCATTTATAATATTAGTAGGATACGATGGGATAGGATAGAAAGTAGGGCATTAGGATTAGTAAATCGCATATTCTTATTTCTGAGTATGAAATCTACGCGTGTAATGTGTATGTGTGCAGCTTGTGTACCGACAGCAGAGACCGTTGATTGTATACATGTGTGCGTGCATCATTGAGGACCACTTAAATAACAGTATATTGGTGTAAAAATAAGTCCATAATAACTTAGACCTTTCCTTTATTTATGCAGTCAAAAGTAGTAGTAGTAGTATATTTTAAGTGGATTATTTTATAATTACTTTGGATAGTATATATTTCAAGCATAATACTCCTATATAAAAGATTTTAGTCTCAATGTAGACACATTAATGATACGCTATATTAAAAAAAAACTATTTTGAAATTCACCTCACAAACGCAGTTAATTGTTACGAATCCATTCCTAACTATTTATAAACAGCGAAGTTAAGGAAATATTACGTTCCAGAACAAAGGATAGTTTTTATCGGAATTCGTAAAACAATAGATTGTTCGCAATACAAGTCGAATTCGGGCGTTTATCGGGTAATCGAACATTCGAGAACACAGTAAAATACAGCTTCACATGCCTGTTAAAATATTTATGTAGTAAGGGCAGGTGCTTTTTGAGAGTTCCCTATTTATATAGGGAAGCCTATTATATTTTGAGTTTAGTTTATTACTAGGTAATATCGTCGTTATTTAAATTTGGGTGCAATAAAAAACCAAATAATCGAGTTCAGTTTGCAGATTCTGTCCTCCGTCAGTATCTTCAAACTGTAACAACTAAATCATCATCATCATCATCATCAGTCCATACATACATGGGAATATCCCAGTGCTGGGACACAGGCCTATGAGGGTTAAGGCTATAATCCACCACACTGCCCAAGCGGGTTGGCGGATGTCACTTGTCGTCGAACGTTTGATCCTCGGACATATCGGCTTCCTCACGTTGTTATAACCGTTTTTGAGTAGTGGTGATGTTATCCACATGTACAGGTAAGTTGAAAAGTCAATTTTTTTCTTGCACGCTCGCCCTGTCTCGAAACCGAATTTAAAGTGCGAGGTCCTCACCTCCGAGCCAACACTTTTTACAACTAAATAATGATAATATAAACATTTATAAATATGCGAGCCCACCTCTGCAAACGCTCATAGACGGTGGTGATTGCTTACCATCAGACAAACTACCAGCTCAGTTACCAGTTAGCGGCGCTACATAAAAAAAAGAAAAATAAATAAACGACCACAGCACCAACTACTTCACTCACTGTCTTGTATAGGAAATTAAGTTTAGGTACATATATACGGGCAATTTCTTTTCCCCGAGTGATTCGGGTGAATTTTATTATGTTCTCTGAAAATATTAGGTCCTTAAGCATGTACTATCTGTATAACTTATCGTAAAAAGAGATCTAGATCCAAGATATTCTTACAAAAAGTAGGTCAGATGTTTAGACCTTTATCTTGCCTCTAGATTTATTTGCTAAACGCTGAAGCTTTTGCATATATGATACATCGTGCAATAGTTTCTAAAATTAATTTAGAGACTGTTTAGAAGCCTAAAGATGAAACACATACTTTATTTCTTACTTCCCTCTTGCTATATTTTGCCAATGTGAACCTATTTAAACATTAAATATAGCGTTACATAAGTTACACGCACCGTAAATCTCATAAGCTCCATAATGGAGTTGTATTTCAAGGCCCAAATTAAGTTATTTTCTATAACTCTTCGCTCACAGTAATATTAATAATTTTATAAAATGTTCATAACTTCGCACCCACCGCTATTTCACAAAATAATGCACCCGCTGAAAGCGCGTCAGCACTCTGACAATATCTCTTGCCGAACAAAGTTTTATCAATATAAATGCAATCCAACTCCAAATGAACATTGAATTTATGTTTTTTCCGTTCTCAACAAAATAAATGTTGTAGTTTTTAATGAAAGTTGAAAATAGCGCATTCGATGCTATCGTAAGTCAACGCTGACGTGTATATTTTGTGCTTCATTTCATTTCAAAATGGGAATGTTTGTTGTTTTAAGAAATTCTCATAGCGGGGAACAGGTAGCGATTTTAAATCGTATAACGTTTAAGTCTGCGGTGTTATTGCATTTGTGCTGATTTTTATGTACTTTACGAACATGCTGCTTGAGTAAGAAAAGAAATTGTAAATCGATATAGTTCCGTACTTTTTAAGCTACCTTGTAAATTCTATTTTATAATATGACATATTTCGTTTCCTGCGTTTTTATTTTCCTAACCAGCATATTCTATTAAAGTAATAATCAAATGCCATTTTATATTTACAACCGATAAAAATCTATACTTTCACAGATTCATTACATTCAAAATAACATATTTAGTATCTGCCCAATTTTTTAACTAATTCTTTATACACGTATCCACAGTATCTACTTTATAACAAAGAAGTTTTAAATAAAATAAAAACAAATAATTAACAGATACGATCGATTTTATTACCTTGTATCAACATAATAAAGACGATATTTAATTAGTCCCATGTAACGTCGTGCTATCCCTTTGAAGTCGCCATCACCATACCCGGTTGTTACCCGGATGACGTAATTACCGGACACTGCTTGACCGGGTAAAATTATAATTTTATTAACTTCCTCCCGTCCTGTAGGGGGTGGGACAAGCGGTCCGGACAAACTATTAAATCTCTACTAGTATTATAAAGCTGTAGTTTGTTGGATTTGAGATAAGTTCTAACATTTATTTTATTACATACTAGATGCTCGTCCACGCTCCGCTCGGACTTCTAAAGATTCCTGTTTTATCCCACTAGTGCATTTATTCGGGATAACTATCCTATGACTCGAGTCAACGCATACCCTGTCTATATACAAAATTTCATTTCAATCCGTTCAGTAGTTTCAGCGTGATTGACGAACAAACATCCAAACAAACAAACTTTCACATCTATAATATTAGTGTGTAGTGTGATAAATGATTTTAATAATAAAATAAAAACTTACTAAGAATTTTTGATACGAAAACAACTCGTTTTTATTGCGTAATATTTATTTCTATGTTCCTCGCTAAGGCAACAATAAGAAATCGTTTGAACTTCATTAAATTACACGAAGCCATTCACTGAAAGTCGCGGAAAGATAAATACCACATAATATTTTACTGAATTTAATCTTCCCGCACACTAAAAGCAAGCTGTCTTCGAAATACAACCGCATTGTGTGCTTCCTAAGTTGTAATGAAAAATAACAATACCTGCATTTTTGCCGAAACCCCGTACAAAAGACTTTGGCCCTGCTCTCAAAATAGTAAAATTAAAAATCTTCCGTACAAAAATGTGCAGGATGAAATTTTTGTAAATAAATCCCGTGTTTATTTTAAATTATATTGTGTTGAGGAAAAGCAACAGTGCAAGGTAATTAAATATATGATATAGCAATGAAAGAATTTATAAAAATCCATTTAGTGTTGTGTTTCTTCTTAATATTGTTACGCTAGGTTTTAAGTAATTGTGTTTTCAATGTTTTAAAGTGTTCCAAACGTTTAGAAAATTATAAATAAATGCAATGCCATTAATGCCTTAATATCCACGAGAAGACGAAATTCACTTAGTTTATTTATTCACATAAAATGAAAAGTAAGGAAGTATCAGTAATGTTTTTTTCAGATGAACTAAGATAACATTTTTAATCTGTCAACATACTGTCAAGAGTCAGACTGACAGTGACAGCTCAATGACACTTATTACGGAGAGTGTCAGAAAAAGCTTTCTTCAATTTTGATAAATGCTCCATAAATAATACATTTCCATGACACGTAAGTAAATATAAAACAAAAAACGACAATTGTTTCTTGGCTAGAGTATTATATTTTTGATACGACATCTCAATTGAATACAATATGTTTCGCTTTTAATCTTATCGTGTATATAATTTCACTAAAACTATAGTTATTTTCGCTGTTCCAGAATGAAAAAGATACGGAAAATAAATAAGGTATCTACATATTATTACGTTATGCCGTGACAGTAATGTTGAAAGTACTAAGTTTTAGAATTTTGTTGTGTTTGATTTTACGCGAGTATAAATTATGCATTTAAAAATTAAAGACTTTTTAAGGAATTTTAAACCCGATTAATTCATTATATTATTCAACTCGACGTTTCGAACACTACAGCAAGCGTGGGGCGGGGAGACTGAGACGGAGAGTCTCCCCGTGAATAATATGATGAATAAATCGCGTTTAAAATCCTTTATAAAGTTTAATACTATTAGACACATACTAAAAAAACATACACCTAAAGCAATCCGCCTCTGTACTCGCTTAACATCTCCTATTGTTCAAATCTAGCCTATATCCCAACGTGAATAGGTGATCTAATCCCGTATCAAAGTGTCGCTCAAACGGAAAACACGAAAGCAAACAAATCACGAACAATCAGTTGGAACTCGTGGAACAAGGCGCTTCAAAGCCGACTCAATGGGAGCACTGGGGCGCGAGCTTCAAAGCACTGCACTGAAAAGCGCATTCACGTCATAGATATTAGATTATGGAGCTTATGGGGCTCTAAACTGGGAGGCAGGCCTTAAAATAATTATTATTCCATATATAAAAGATTGTGCATTACTTTGAAAACTAGACAGAGTCATTTTTTGTCGTTTAAAAAAATATTGTGATGGATTATTGTGATATATAACATGGCGTAATCAAAGGCTTTTAGGAAATATTGTTACACTAGCTGCACCCCGCGGTTTCACCCGCGTCAGTCCGTATCCCGTAGGAATATCGGGATAAAAAGTTGCCTATATGTTATTCCAGTTGTCCAGCTGTCTATGTACCAAATTTCATTGCAATCGGTTCACTAGTCTTTTGCGCGAAAGAG
Organism: Zerene cesonia; assembly: GCF_012273895.1. NCBI lineage: Eukaryota > Metazoa > Arthropoda > Insecta > Lepidoptera > Pieridae > Zerene > Zerene cesonia. The sequence continues at coordinate 274,754 of NC_052105.1, read as the reverse complement.
CAACAAACACATCCTTACAAACTTTCGCATATATGTATAATATTAGTAGGATAGGATGTAAAAGAATTGTTTATGAATGAACATAACTTGCACCAATATCTACAATTTAGCTTCTAATAACTTGCATTCTAAATGTTATTTACACACGTATGTGTGTGTGTGTGAATCACATAATCGCGATATTATCAACTCAAATATGATCCCGCTGTCATAAATTTAAATTTTAGATCTATTTTGTTGAAATTAGGTGAAAATTAAATAGGAATAACAAGTACGTCGCAATTCATTATATCGCATTTCTATAAAACTTTTATACTATTCTATAATTTGAGTGAACTAAACAGCAAACTTACAATAAAATCCCCTGGAGCATCATTCAGTCACACTCCGTTCTCTGGCAGACGTTTGAAAACATAATTAATTTCCGTCCCACATTTCAATGGCACTATTCACTTGCTCAGCAATTGCTGCTCTTGAAGCTGATTGGTGTTTTCATGTGAGTGAGACAAAGACATGTTTTAGACAGGCTCAATAACCTGGCATTATTTTTAAGCATATCATTCTCTAAAAGCAGTCTGTTTCTAATTATTGATCGACTTACACTGAACATTTTCTTAAACTATACTAATATTATAATGGTTAAGAGTTTGTTCGTTTGGTCCGATTTGAAAAATTATTTCAGTGTTAGATAGCCCATTTATTAAGGAAGGCTATGTATGTATATATAACCACAGGCGGATCGCTAGTAGTAGATAAAACGCGATAAGTGACATTGATATGGAATGCCCGTCCGTAAGTTTAAAGCAAGGAACTGAGGTCGAGTTATGTATCTTTATTTCATTTGATTTACCCATTTGTCTTAAACTAGGCAATTAATTTTGAGAAACCCATATAATAAAAGTAGTTTGAAAATCAAACTATATTGGAATTTCTCTGAAACTACATACCTGACTTAAATCAAAAAGCTGTAATGTCCATTTTTAGAAAGAAATAGATTTTTTTTATGCATATGAACATACGAGTACAATACTGCTACTATATATTATAGCACACTGTTGCGTTTCGTTCGGTGAGTTGGGGACCCGGAGGCTCATATACTTTTCTTATCCTTCCTCGTTCTTTATTCCTCTTCCTTCAATCCTTACTTAATCCCTTTCAAATTTGAACGTCGAAAATCCATCTGCAGAGGCGTAAAGTCTACAATAGACCTTACGCCTCTCCTCTCATGTTCATGGGCGGTGGTAGCACTTACCATCAGGCGACCCACCGACGTTGACATAAAAAAATATACTACATACGCTGCCTATGATCAAGAAATGGCGAATAGTTGATTTAATACAACTAAACAACTTAACGCGATTGAAATTTTCATAATATTCGAGCTTATATTTGAACATAGTAAATTACATAAGCATATAAATATAAATATTATGTGAAAGAACGATTCAGTACACGATTTATTTCTAGCTATCTTTGCGAATGTTTTCCTTGTAACAGACGCGCAAACTAGACCGAATAAGTCTAGATTTTGTAGTAGAGCCAAGTATTTAACTACAATAACTGGGTTAGCCAGCTATTCCACTCACGGAGCAATCGTAAACCAATCCATGAGTAAAACTTGTTGGGAATAAAAATGCAATAGGAATAAAGCTCTGTGTACGGTATTGTCGACACAAAGTAAATTATTTAAACGAAAATAAAGTAGTGAGTTATTTAAGAAAATTTATATCGTATGTGTTGTATCCATTATTTATTACTAGCTGTTAGCCCCGGCTTTGTCCGAGGTACATATATAGCCTATGTCTCTTAGCAAAGTTGCAGCTTTACAATGCTAAAAGAATTTTTGAAATCGATCCAGCAGTTTTGCGTAAAAACATTACAAAAATACAAATCTTTCCTCTTTATAATATAGCGTAGAAGAAAGTTGACATGTTTTAATTTATATCTCTTTATATTTTTATTGTCACGTAAAGTTAGTAAAAAGCATTTAAAAAAGTACGTGTTAATAAAAATTAAAATATGTTGAAAACATACACACCAGACTTTAAAATTATATACGTGTAACAGTTATAGTTTCATTTTTAGTTTTATAACATTAAATTGCTTTAAAAACGATAAGTTTTATAAGAACAAAAAAAAAATCCATCCCGAGGCGAAAATTGAACCCGCGTCATCATCATTTACGAATCACTATTTCTCAGTTATAAAAAGTTATTTATTATAATATCTTGTTAATTACGTTTCAACCTTTTATACATAACATAAAACATCTAATAAGAAGAAAATCATCTCGAATCAACCCGGATGCTTGGTCAATCCGTTAGTATTATTATAAATTAACATCAGCATATGCTGCGGATAATATAAACACAAAACTAAAAAAGATTTAATACCAGAACAAAGAAAATAGCTATTATAGTATTGATCTGTAAGGTGGACCAAAAACCGTCGGACTGTATGCATACAGCCTAGAGGACATCGTAAAATTCAATTTGATTACGCATTCAGCTGCTGCATAGACTATTTTTAATATACTTGAAAACAATTGGATGCTAACTGCAGTTTATTTAACTACGCTTTCATTTTATTATGCATAGTTTTCTTTATAAAACTGAAACTCAATAACGTTAAAATACGAAACAGTCTGGCACTGGTCTGTCATTATATTAACAGCAGTAGCATATCAGCTATTTCAAAAATTTAAAGATAAAGTATATTTCACTTAATGATACTAGAGTATCCCGTATAGAATTTCACATTAAAAGTGCATAGACCAGAGACTAAAAGCTTAAGCAATTTAAATATTACAAAGTGCAAGTCTAATAGCTTTGATTTTCAGAATGAGTGTTGTTAAAACATTATTAGCAATTGGATAGGAAATTATACTCATTTAGGAAAGACGCTCAACAAGTTAGGAACTACGTTTCTAAAATTAAATCTTACTCTATCTGTGAATTCATAAATCCGATTTTATAGGATACACATATTTTCTGCCTTTATTCATTTATTGCATAAGTATTTTTTTGAAGAAAATTTTAACAATCTTACGTGCAATAAATAATAGGACCAAAAATTTAGTCAAATTAAAAAGTGTGCAAAATGTAACGAGTATTGTTTTATTATATTATCTCTGATAACTTTTATATTAACAGAAAATGTCATCAATGTTACAGCTAAAATATAAGCTCACTCATCTATACATACCTATTATTATATAGCTTATTATGTATTCAGATACAAACGTGTTGGCAAACATATCTATTAGATCTGTGATCAAATAAATTTTAATAAATAATTACATGAAATCGCCCGACGCCCAACCCTCACTTACAAATATGAACCTGCATCACTTAGTTACAACACGGTTACATAACATCCACATCACTCGTTAGTTATTCCATTGTGTGTAAAATTTACCGTTCATTAAAACTTGGCCACAGTCCATGGCATCGCGGCTCATTATCGCAAAACGATTCAGCATTGCAATGTGTAAGTAAGCCATAATTAATTAAAACTTCCCTTGAGCATGTTCTTTTCACTGTGTGTGCCCGCGTCGTCAGTTTCTGAAGCGCCTCGCAAACTTTTGCTACAATTCGAGCAAGATTTATCGAGTGCTGTTTACTAGTTGGCATGCCAAGTTCAAACTAATGCGAAGGATAAGTCATGATTTTGTTAAGATTATTCTGAGCTGATCTTTATTGTATGCCAATAAAACCTTGTCCTCGCTTATATCCATTTTAAACAGTATATTCGTTTTGTGTCATAAAAACTATACACTGACTATCATGATCAGGTCTTTTACTGTCTTCACTTTTGGAGCACGACCCTCCCTGTTCTTCCAGAAGCAGTTGGTTGGTTTTAGCTTACACTTCCTAATCTGGCCAGAGGGGTTGGGGAGGCCCGATGAAGTCTTATTTTGATAAATCCCTTAGTCGTGTCAGGGGTGATGATAATAGTATTCTACTCTGTCTTCACCGCATAGTTAACTGACTATCATTGTCTTTAACTGTTGCATGCTTAGATAGAAACTGTTGTAAATATTCCATCCAGCCGCAAGAATATCTACAAGTAGGTATATACCGTGGTAATATTTTTTTCATATCAATTATACCCACACTTATTCCAAATAATGCCTTCTACGAATTTATACCGTCAAGAAAAAATGAAGCAAAAAACAAGATAAAGTACCTGCATTATTAAAGTTAGAAGAGACTGAACATTCCATTTATTAAGAATCGGAAAATAAAAAATTTACGTCTGTTCTGTATTGATAAATAGACCTGCTAAATAAGAGTCCTTAAAATAATCTCAAAGAAGATTTGCGTAAAATACGACCTTCGCAAAAATCTTAACATTAAAATTGTCGTATAAAAATCTCTTATCCGATAATCGCGTGCTTATCGTGAGGGGCGAGAAACTCTCCTCGTCTAAATCGGCCATTACACACTAAAGACGTCGACGGACGTAATAACACCGAGTTTCCAAAACAAATATCAACAACTTCAAAGTTCCTATAACATTGTGTGACATCGCGTGCCGCCCTCACGGCAATATCGCCCATATTACCAACCCCTAAATACCGTTTCAGGCTGACCGGTGTTCGGATGTGTAATTTACATCTACATGGGAAGTTCCAGTATTGAGTCCATGTCTGCGTCAAAGTGTTTGAGATCCTTTTATCTTGTGACATGGTTTCGAATTCGTGAGGTGTAAACGTGGTTTCGAACTGACAAAAGTGTCCAAAGGCGGTACATTGTCAATGAATATGATTTTCAGATATGGAGTTCCTAACCGACTGATATCGCGTTTCAAATGTCCATCCGACTGGACTGTCATTGTAATTTGGAACACATTGTTGTGATTGTAACACTCGATTTGAGGCAAAGACACCAGCTACGATGTGGTTGAATAGATGTACCAGAATAAAAAAAAAACAGTAATTTCAATGTTATTATAAACAGTCATAAAAAAACAGTGATAGTTCAGCAGAATTAGACATAACTGTGTTCCTTTTAAATTGTGTTTGCGAACACTAAAATATGCGCTTAGGTTCCAAACTTCATTAAAAATGGTAATGTAAATAAAATTGTTACAGCTAAAACAAATTCTCACTTAGAGGAATTCACACTGCATTACTGAAACACGAGATGAAACGCGGGTCCCAAAATTTAATTAAAAGATAATAAGCACGCAGATGTATATCATGAAGAATTTGCATCTCTTTAATGCGATTCAATATAATTAATGAATGCAGGTGTCAGGCAATTCCAGGTTATTTATTGACGGTATTACATCGTGCCGAATGCGTCCAAATTAATATTAACGATCCTTATCCATTAATTGAGGCATTAAAACATCAGCCGATTCAATATCCGTATGTTTTTCAATTAAATACGCTATAATATGTGATTGCATATATATTATTCGGCTCATTTCGACTAAAGCCCAATAATAAATTGACAACAACCATCGAATAAAAGACTTTAAAGTCAAATTAAATGTAAAACAGATATTCAATCATAATTATTAGAAGACAACAATGTTTAACATAGAATTCGCGGTAAAAAAATCAGAACTAGAAGTGTAGTCAGCTCATTAGCTTAATCCTATTGTATTAACTAGTAATAGTTTAACTAGTTGATAAAATGTGGAATAGCGTGTAATATATTGAATAATTATTTTATTCACATTTGCCAAACAATTGTCTGTTATACTTTAGACAAAAAGTCAAAACAGATTGGGAATTATGAATGCAATTTTTAAAACGTAGATGCAAACGAATTTAATATATAATTGTTTCATGTAGCGCTGCAATATGAAATAATGAGAGGTAATATCCGACCGAGTTGCGTTGGACATTACGAAGCTTATGGGATTAAATATTTTGGGTTCCTGTTAAAATTGTGCATAGCGTACAGCACTGTTAATTATGACATTATTAATGCAACTGATGTTTCGTATTATAGAGGGCTTGAAAATCGTATGAAATTATAATATGCGGATGGATCGCGTAACTATTGATATACTGAACAAATTCAAATACATAGTAATTATTGTTGTTGTTGATCTATGACCATGCTATCAAAGCATTTCTCCTATAATTAATTTTAATGAAAATACGTAATATATTTTAAGATTTATTATTATCATATAGATATAATTTTAAAGTAAGTGTATTTTTGTATTACGTTTTGGTATTTGTTGCTACACCAAATTCTACTGGAACAAAAAATTTCATAAACGTCATCGTGTTGAAAATGGACTTGGTTCTTATGAATTGTACTCATAGTATGTACAACAAGGGGCTACACCCGATAAACACTGAGGCTCCCCCAATATAAGTAAATGCTGGACAATACAAAACGTTTATAATGTATATTAGGGAGCCGACAGACGATTAAACGACTCACTAGCACCAGCAATTACGTCGATTTAGAGGCTGTTTATGCAAATTAAACGGGATAGGTGTTGAGAGACGGGAATTTAGTTGTTTTGGCGTGGTACGTTCCCGAAAATGGTCGGACGTTAATTGAAATTGCGACTTTAGGTTATGTTAAAGGGTTTCCTTATTGTTCGGGCTGGTATGCTGCACAGGAATTAATAATCGAGTTATAGATACTAATGTCGGATTGAGCTCAAATACAATTGCTTAAGTCTAATTATTCATGTGTGTGTTTTTTTTTGAACAAATTTACGTTGGTTTAAACCGAATCATTTACACCGTAATTACAAAACGTGTACTTTTTCTGTGTGTTTTTGTTAACCATTTCGAAGCTAAATGGATTTGATACTTGAAAATAATAAAATATTAAATGCTAGCATCAAAATCTCCTACAAAGCATTATTTGTCCTGTGTGTATAAGACAGGTCGCATACATTTAATTTTAAATAAAATTTTTACTTTGATGGCTGCATGCATATACTGCTCGTATGTGTATGCATATATAGCTGCTTATATTTGACATGCACTATTAGGTCTAGTTTCATTCGAAGCATAATACTCTACATATTAAAATCACATCACATTACATGTCAAGCAATTCCGTTATTTATGCGGAACAGATTACGATCCAAAATCTGTTTTATCGCGCGATCGCGTTTGCAATGGTTCTGATAATGTAATGCTTCGTGACGGGAATACAGGAGGTTTTGTCTACGGATAGATATCTCGGTAAACGTTGAGTGAAGTGTGAAGAATATGTGCTGGGCTGCTTTTTATTTGCGTCATGTCTCATCTGTAAAAGTGGCCTGGTTATTAAAATATCCGATGAAAGATTTATTGGTCCTTTTAGTGTTTGGTGTTTTATAGAAAATCTATTCGCAGGAAACTTTGAGAAAACTGTGTCCGTTTCGGTTAATTATGGTAGCTAATATTGTGAGCATTTTATTTTTATATGTATAGAGATATAAGTATATATTCACTGTAAAACCATCTACATGTTATTGTCATACACACTGCCCTGCAGTGGACGCCAATCAGTAAAACAACCGTTTGTATATTTTAACACCGTTTATGGATCGCCATAATTTATACAGTTTGTAATTTGCATGTTAGTGACATGACTTAATTACAGACCAGCTAGTATGAGGACAAATAATTTTATTTATTACTTAACTGCTGTCGAAATTCAATTCTGTTTCATTGGATATGCTTTGTGAAATTATTTGTTTTGTTATTTCGGCCAATGTTCCGGATTTATGTTAATTTGTGTGTGTTTTGATTGATTGTGTTATTAAACGATTGATTTTATAAGTTCGATACTTTTTATTGCTGGTCGTCTTTGGTTTAACAAGTAATCCCAAAAAAGATCGCTACATAAATAATTAACTTCATTAAAAACCCGACCGAATCGACATTTCCAAAAACGAAGGGGGTTTCGATTCGAATGGTTTTTTTTTTAGTCACTCGATAGCTCCATGGATTTTCTGTCGATTTACGTGATTCTAGTTATTTGAGAGGAAATTATTGCCATTTAGTCTTATTTTTGAATCTGTAGTAACACGTCCCTCCGAGGAATGTCGATGACCTGTTTTGTAGTAAATATTCATACACAAATCACGTATCATCAGGCGCCCTACCAGCCTTTGCCAACTATGTCATAAAAAATGAATTTTATTTTACCGTTTGCTAGAAACTTCTAATCGTATCGCTTTGTTTGTGAATATAAAGCCAAATGCATATTGTACTCGTTTTTATTGAATGCGAAATCACACTGCAGGTTGTTTTTATTTGGAGCGAGGGTTGAATGTTGAAATTAATTCGTGTTTAGCCGAGTGCCTAACCTTTGTACGTTATACAGCTTTTTATTGGTGCCAAGTTGTGTATTTGTGTTTTATGTTGAACTTTCATTTACGCCCACGTACTTAAACAACTACGGTTAATTTAAAAACACTTACAGGAATTAAGTTATATGAATGTTTATATTTTTTTAACAGATGGACTGGAGACCCATTAAAAGGTAGTGAAAAACAAAATAGTAACTAACTTTATTAAAAAATTACATTTAAAGCATAACAACCCCACCCTTATAACCTGGCATGCACAAAAACTTAATATAATTGTTTCTGAAAACAACTTAAGGTTACACTACATAACTCAGGTTATATTTTATACTTTTACTAGCCACTCATCCCGACTCCACCTGGGTTGACCCAAGATAAAAACAAATTAAAATATGGTCTATTACACTCGCAGATAACGTGGACTCATTTTTTTCCATCGATTCAGCGGATCTAAAGAAGTATTACTAAAATGCTATTCTAAAATGCACAAAAACACACATTTACAAACTGTATGGATAACTGGTAACGTTAAAGAAAACTGTGATTGTACTATATTCATGGTATGTGACTCGATTACTGGCGCTGCTTCTCAGAGCAGTATTTTAACATGGCTTTTCAATGCAGTTATTTTAAATTGATCTTGTTGTTGTTGGATAACTGCAGGAAATTTTGAATATTTGTGAGACTCAGGGCATTATATTATTATGAGGTTTAAAATATTAATAATAAACTTATACCACCAGCTTTATTCAAACAATAAAACTGTATAACTTACAACAAGCAAATTGTTTGTACCCGTAACGTTGCGGTATAATTTTTTCAAGCAAATTATAAAGTTAAAATTTGCCTGAAATAAATTCCAAGATACAGAGTATGACGATGTTGATAACGCTACAACGTTAAATTCGAAACGCTCGCCAATTAATTTAAAATCCAATCCTTTCCAGAACGTACCGTCGAATGTGACAAAGCATTGATGTCGCCCGTGATTGCGACCTTTAAAAATCTTAGAAATAAATACTATAAGGAACATAAATCTTCTTAAGTGCGGGGGGGAGTGGAGTGGGGTGGTTCAAAGCCGGATTCCCCCCGCCCCCTCGCCCCCTCGCCCCCGGCTCGCCCCGCGCAGCCGGGTCAAATTGCACTTGCTTTGAAAATAAAAATACCTTCACACATTTACGTAGGCTTAGTGGTCTTTAGAAATCGTCGTTATAGTATAGTTGTGGTACTTGAGCTCTCTTTGACGGCCGCCCTGGGGATTTCATGTTAAATGGATACTTAGTGTTTATTCTTAGCTTGCATTTCAAGCTAATAATAACATATGTCATGAAATGCTTATTATATTAAAAATAGCTTGCTGTGTATGTCTTTATTCAAATATTTGGTTAGGCTTAGTGAAGAAACCAAGCAAATAATGCAAACAATTTACATTGTCATATTCAATACTTTGACACTCTCACATTATATAAAATCTTATACCTTTAAACGAGCAATTCTTGTATATATATATAATTGGAATCTCGGAATCGGCTCCAACGATTTTCATGAAATTTAGTATATAGGGGGTTTCGGGGGCGATAAATCGATCTAGCTAGGAATTTTTTTTAGAAAATGTCATATTCGTGTTTTATTCGTGTTTTTTTTCCTGACATCTATTGGTGAATAATAATACTATTTTGCTTCGTAGATAGCTGGATAACTGAAATAACACATAGGCACTTTTTATACCGATATTCCTACGGGATACGGACTTACGCGGTTACAACCGCGGGTCACAGCTAGTACAGCTTTAAATAAAGAAATGTTATCTATTAACGAAATATTTCTTCAAATTAAAAGACCAGCCACTATTTTAAACATGAACGACGTCAGGGTTAGCACCTAGTGTTGTAATTGCGAAAGTTTGGACGTTGGCTAGTAAAACGCCAGCATTGTTCGAGCAATCTTGTTTAAATGGAAGTAGAAGTCTTGTTCAAATCGTAAAACGCAAATTAAAGTGAATTTCGATTTCCTTATTGGAGCTTCGGGTAAACTATTTTATATGTGTTTTATTGATTACTAGCTCTGCCCCACGGTTTCACTCTTGGACAAAACTGCTATTTAAAATTCAATAGGTGATTGAGTTTAACTATTGAGATTTGTGAATTTGAAAAAAAAGACAAGTATGGAGAAGTGCTAAAAAGGAATGGACTGGAAAGGGTGAGGAAAAAGACACACAAATTCATTTGAAATATAGGCTATCAATTAAAACTATTCAGAGACTATCAATTGTTATTGCGATAGCGTTCAAAACGTTCTTAGCAACACATGCTCATATTTATTTAGTTAATTATATTCATTATTCATATTCTGCGACTTTCATCATCATCATCATCATCATCAGCCATGTATGTTCACTGCTGGGGCATGGACATTCTATGTGGGTTCAGGCCAAATCCACCATGCTAGCCAAGCTACTTATTATTTTAAAAAAAGCCTTATGTTGCAACATGCAATTTTATTTCAATATTTCCACTAAGACAAGAATAAACTGGATATTAAAGTATCAAAATACAATAATGAAAATGTTAAATGAAAGTTATATGGACAATCTCACATCAGCACGTAAAACAATAAATTGCATTTCACATGGCACGAGTTTATTGCTGCAAACGAAACTAGTTCTACTCCAGTTCATAACAGCTCAAACTTAGTAAATTGCAAACCCTAATGTCACTAACAAAATGGAGCAAAAAGCTTATTAGGAATTTATATTAGGGCAGCATATAATATTATGTGGAGGTCCTGCATGTCCGCTGTTACATATTTATGAAGCTTGTCCAGCACTGTTATTTATATGCCCCACAAATACACAGCTCGGTTAAGGGTTGAGGCAATCGATTTTATAATTTAAAACATCGGAAGGGGAAGGATATTTTATTATTTCTGAATAAAACGCGAATGTAATTTTATAGGAATAGCACTTGACCGTGTTTTTATAAAATGAACGAGATAAGTTTTTGTTACAATTGCGTTGCGTTCCGATCGGTTTTTCATCTTTATGTTTTTTTAATGACTCTAGAAATATAATGTCTTTTATCTCGTTGTTGAATAATGACAGTTGCATTAATTTTAATTTTTAGTTATATAGCATTGAAATGTTTTATAAATGAGAAATTTTGAAAGAATAGAAAAAAATTTGATCACGAGGTGGGATTCGAACCCGCGTTTTTTTTTGCAAACCGTAGCAACGCCTAGTCTTTCGGCCACCCGTGACCCTATTTCATTTGGATTTGGGATTAGTTTTTCTTATTTAAATCGTATAAAATCATAACTTTTGTTTAATTCATCAATATAACAACGATAAAAATAACTGTATGATATCATGATATTACCTCTTTCGATTCCATAAAGTTCTTCAAACTTATTTAATTGAGATCTAAAAATTGATTTATTTACCGTCAAAACTTTAAAGAATTTGAAACTCAAAGTTAATATTTAACAAGCTATTTGCGGATAAGGAGGTTTCACTAGATCGGACTATAACAGATTCACCAGTTTTATTATTATATATAATACTTGATTAGATATAGTTTTAAGAATTACGAATACTTTTACCAACACATGAAAACTATAAACACGTCGACAAAATAAACCTATTATCAGCACTGATAAAAGTCCCTTCGAAGGCTCCAGTCACAGATACCACTTAAACGAAATTTATTTTGTAAGACACATAAATAAAGTTGAGGGTTAGCGGAAATTGTAAGTAACTGGGAACGCCTGAAGCGAATAAGTTAACATGCCTCTGAGTGGACAGACCGACGGAAAACTAATGCGAGAATAAATCTCGGCTGTCCCCTTTGGGTTTGTCTGGTTGTGGTAATAGATTCTTATAAGTGTACATACGGAAATACGTTTAAATAAACAGAGTCCATACTGTTTTCAGTGAGAGCATGTTAATTTGGGTACGGATGAATTGAAGTCGCTTATTTCGCTCAGGTTGCGGCAGGATGAAAAGTTGTTCCGTACAACGTAACATATGCTAAAAGGGACACGTAAGGGCTTGTTTAGAATAGCTAAAATTGAAATGATGCTTATGACCGCCAACCTCCAAAAGGAAAACGCATTATAAGGCTCACTAAAAATACTTCAATATGTTTTATTATATCCTTCTCTTGATTACTCTTACAATTAATGCGAAGGAATATTATTATGAACGAGCATCTGTCTCATCAACTACAATGAAATATTATATCTACTTGTAGAAATTAATATACTTCATTATTTATAGACATACTTCGTTATTGCTAACAATTACCAAAGTTACAACGTTACAATTATAAAATGAAGCGTTACATTATATGATTAATACTCAAACAATAAAAATTTAAAATAAAAATCTTTAAATCTGTACTTATATTTTTTGGATACGAAAGTGATTCCCAAGTGCTATACGATATAAATATACTACGGACGAAGCCGGGGCGGACCGCTAGTAGTTTAATCGTTGAACATAAATAACTAAGCTAACTGCTAAATGGTTATAAAAGTTGTGAAATTTGTATTATAATTCATAACAACAAACTTCACCATAACTATCAGAGCGCATCGGACTAACAACCGGAGGGCCGGAGGTCGAACTTTGATTCCCAGAGGAAATGTCGCGGTCTGGCCGAATATAGAAGGTTAACTTCGCTCTAAAAACCCATCTGTGAAATGCGTTAACCCCATTAAACGCTAAAGGAATTCTATTTATATTTCGCTCTCGATTGCGCCATTTCAATCAGATTGAATTTTCATTAATGGCCTATACCGTGTTATACCGGTTTTTATTATCGTGAAAGGAAATTTTCATACCTTATCAGTATTTGTTGGAGACATTCAAATGTCACGTATATAGTGATAATCCAAACTATATATTTAAATATAATATGAATGTTTGTGTGGCCGTGCAAACATTAAATTGCAGCGTAAAATCTACAGCAATTGTTGTAATTAATCCAACACAAATACTTGAATACTAATTTTAAGTCATTATCATCATCAGGCCACATGTGTTCAAACTGCAGGGGCACATCTTATTATCATGTTATAATCAACCCTGCTAAGTGCGGGTTGGCAGATGCCACATATCGACGATCTTTTGAATATTCGACATGATGGTCTTCTCGTGATGTTTTCCTTCACCGCTTTATGTACTAGTTTTTCTTTTTATATCACCGTCAACAATGGAGCTGGTGGGTCGTAAGCGCTACCACCACCCATGAACATTATTACCATAGACGATAAAAACAAAATTTTATCCAACAAAATGTTATCCGTAACGAAAGGCAATCCTTTATTTTTTTATAGTGGGGAAATGTTGTATAGATACCCACGGCCCCCGGGGGTAGAGCCGTGGGTTATGTCGGATTCTTACCGAACAAAACCGACTGTGTTCCGTCGATCCGCTTAAGTGAAGGGGCCATGGGAGCTGGTTAAAATTCATCCGCGACCCCCTAACGAAAGACAATCTTACACTTACGCAAAATGTAGGACAAACAAGAATACAACTAAGCAAGTAACACACGCTATTATTTTAAACCAATAATCCAGGCATCCCCAAAGGTAAAACCTTTGTAGCTATTAAAATTGAAACACTTAACCAAGTGGCCGCTGTTCAGTTAAATCGATATTAATGCGGTACAATCAAATTATCGTACGGAGCAGCCCACATTCGCAAAGTTATTGAATTTCTGCACTCACGTCCGTTTGCGAGAAATTCCGATATTCCCTTCAACTTTACCATATTTGGTGGCTCGTGCTTCATTTGAGCATGTTACGTTTTATGGATTGCTGATAATTACGATGTATATTCGAGTTTTGTTGTATATGTATATTTGAGTTGGTAACAATCTAAGCTGGAATCTTACTGAAGTTCTGATATAAATAGTTAAAGGAAATTACTCAAACAATTAATACTGATAATTAATATTTGAATATATTTAATAACTATGAAACTCAAAATAACATCATATCTTCATTCATAACCACTAAGTTTAACAAGAAAAATATAGATTTAATACATACAATAATTTCCAACGTTTTCGTTAAACGTTAAACGTTAAATTCAAACGTTTGTTCATGTGTGTGTGGATACACACGCATGAACAAACGCGCACACGCGCACCATGACAACAAGTAAATGCTTTGATATTATAAGATTCAAGGTGGCAAAGAATGCACTCACAATAACAGCTGAAATTCAAAGTATCAAGCTGACGCAGCGTCATCTTTTTTATCAAATTGCTTTACTGAGCATCTCACCTGAAACCACGTGATTTCTCGTTAAATATTCACCTAGTCTGGCAACAGATGCTGTTGCTTCCTGCTCTTTTATGATTTCATTTATCGTTCCATTTCGTAAATTGGTGCTAACTTTAATTCTAATAATTGGTTCATATGTATTTTAACTGTGTATTTCATCAAATCTATTCATATATATTAAATGTTTAGTTATTTTTGTTGTATAATTATTATTTTTGTGTAGTTGTCTCATTGGGCGTGTCCTGTTATGTCAAGTGATTTTTATAAATAAATAATTAATAATTATTTGTCAAACAAAAAAGCTTTCAGTTATTTCATAGGATTAAAATTTCTGGTGTGGTCACATGTCTGTTGTTTATTTTGATCTTGAAGTGTGGGATACACCAAAATTTAAGCCAAATAATAAGCAAATAAAATACTGTTAAAATAAGAACTTCCTCCTTTTTCAAAGTCGGTTGAAAATCTTTGAACATCAAAATATATTCAGAATATTCAGTAGGCATTAGGTAAGTTTAAATTAAATATTAAAAATTCATAACAACTAACAAAGGCATATTATTAATGATAAGGCTATGGTGAAATGAGTTCCTCTCAATTAGGCATCAACAGAAATATGTTCTTTACGTTTTGTATAAGTTTTGCTCCCCGAAATTCCCTGAATCCTGTCCTGGATAAAATTATGGTGCAATAATATAGCCAGTGGTTGGATTCGATAGTCAGGATCGTCAGGATTCAATAATTTCCATTCTTTTACTCTATTTAAAAAGTAAGTTACACAATTTAGTTGATTCTATCATTAAAGCATATTTTCAGCTATTTTCAGTTGTATTATTTTATTTGATTTCCATCGTCGTGATACTTATAATTTTTATAACCCTGCAATATATGCCATTTATAAATAACAATCAGTCACAAAACCAGTGAACTAACTTCTTGTTATCTTCCATTATAGTGAAACTGATTTATACAGTAAAGATATTTCTTAGTATCTAGCTATAAATACATCGTCTGTTGGCCGATACCGAAGGTAGGCGAGCGTGTTGTCAAACAATGCGTGTTTATGTCCCCGGCGAATACGGAATAAACTCGTAAAACGAATTTTACGCCTTTTATTATATCGTGTACCCGTCACAGGATTAGGGAAAGGTTTTATTTGTATAATATGCTCGTATGTGCTTTTGAAATTATATATATAATGGCATATTGGCGCTATGATAATTCACAAGCCACATCACTGTAGTTATGTTAAAATTATTTAATATAATTTGTCATTAGTTGTCTCATTATTCAATGTTTTGTTATTCTTCCTCTTTCCCCAGGGACGTTGGTATAGTTTCGAATTGTAAAATTTCAAATTCTGAAATCGGACTAAATGGTAGCAACTTTCTTCTTCAAGTAGGATCACCGCAATTGGCTGAATATCAATAGAGCTATCGAGTTACAATCCAAAACAACACAACAATTCAGTCGCCTCTAACTGTCTAACAAAAATGACCAATTTCACATAGCTAGAGCTCCAGCTAATATTGTATAAGTTAAGTTAGAAACAGACAAGTGGCCTAGTGGGAATTATTTGCCATCATGTCGGCCTACAGGGTAGCCGTGCCAAATATCTCTGTCGCCTCGTGTATGCGCATAACTTTACCTGCTTTACGACTTTTGTGTATAAAATATAACATAGTTTTATGTCAATCAAATAAGCCGATTACATAGAATTAGAAAGGAATTCCACGACATGGATTCATATATTTTCGTATTATATCGAGTCTCGATGAAGTTATTGGAAATATTTATGCGATTGTTCTGATTTCTATTCAATATGTTAAGGTATCGCGTATGTATTTGCTTCTAAATGACTGATACTGAAATTTTTTGATGTTATTTCATGTGTCTTTAAAAATTGGGTTGTCTTCTTTACAAATTGAATCTACGAAAGCGTATCTCTATGAAATTATTGAATAGCTGAAAATGAAAAAAGTCGATTCTATTGAATAAATAACTATGACTTATGTGAAGGCAATCATGTGTATCCCGTGACTTCACTCGCAAATATCCTATTAGCGGTGCGCCCTGCTCCGCCCGTTGTGCATACAATAGCTATAATAGTACTCAAGTATAACGTACATATGGATATGTACGTACGGTGAAGAATCATTAAAATCGGTCCTGTAGTTGCTGAGATTAGTCCGCCTAAACAAACAAACTCTTCAGTTTTGTTTTATAACATTTATAGACGAAATGCCTATTTTAGATTGTACCGCCAGATCCAAATAAAAAAATATATTAAGATCTCTTTATTTTTTACAAAGCATTCGACAGATATACGTATTTAAATGGAGATGATTATGATTATAAATTTCGTCGCATTATTCATTGTCAAAAGGGTCTTGTCCAAGATTGATATGCGCACAAAATCTAGTACATCTAGACAGTTTTTAGGTCGCAAGCCATCAATCACATGATAATAATATTATGACATGCGAATGTATGAAATTTCACATTTACGACCTTTTTTGTTAGGGTGAAGCTGCCGGGAATATTAATTTGTAGGGACGTGTAGAATTTGTTCATGCTGTTGAAAGTTGTATTTATTATTTTATGCTTTTAAAATTATATTTTATGTCGTGTAAAAATGTCCCTTCTTTTTTTATATGACAGCTGGCAAAGCTGGTGGATCGCCTAATGGTGAGCAACCAGCACCGCTCATGTACATTTGTTGAGGCTATATAGCTCATCATCAGCCCATACATGTTCCCACAGCTGGGACACAGGCCTCCGCTGAGGGTTCAGGCCATAATCCACCACGCTGGCGAAGTGCGGGTTGGCAGATGTCACGTTATGTCGTCGAACTTTAGATTTTTGGACATGCCGGTTTCCTCACAATGTTTTCCTTCACCGTTTTATGGTTATATAGGCAATGCACAGGTGTGCAAATGGATTTTCAACTGGATAAGGGATTGGGAAAGAATTGATGGTCAACTTAGACATCCCATGGTTCAATAATTCACACTCAGGTCATAGTTAGGATCGTTCAAAACACCATGATAAATGAAATCTAATAAGTCTACATCGATTTGATACCTGGAAAAAAGTTTCTCGGGGTCAAAGGTCACATAAATGATGTTTTTAGCGAATTTCAGAGATTGGTTTCAGAGGTAATTTTTGGGTCAGATTATTATCAACAAGAAAATGTCCTGATATTTTTTTCTTAAGCAAAAGTTAAGTTGAAGGAGTAGCTATCAGATCGATGAAATTCTATATTCTCGATGAGATTTTAGATTTCATTTATGGCGTTGTTTTGAACAATCCTCTCGACTCTCAGCTGGCTGCGAGTTATTGTACCTTTTCTATTTTTGAGTAATCAATAATTTATGTATTGAAATTTAAGTGATGTCTCACTTAAAACAAATCCTATTTTAATAAACTTATTAAGTTTACCCTATGGTTTTAGAATAAGTACACATAACACAGTAACAACAGACACCAGTAATATTTTTATTTGCAATTTCTGGAAAATTTTACAACTCTCACATACATAAAGTCTAGGTGTTTGAAAACATTTTGACCTAGGAACTCTATAATTTCTTCATTGTTTTTTTTTTCATTTTTTCTATTTATATTTTAATAGGTGTAAGTATTTTTTACAGAAAAAAATACAAATAATTTTCATTGTAGGACTTATTTTTATATAGTCATAACTATTGCTTTCAGAAATAATATTTCTTAGACTAGAAAGTCTATGAATATATAGAATACGTAACAAATCAAACAATAAGGCAGACGCCTTATTTATTAGCCATATTAACCAGAAGCAGAAGGCAGAAGCAGAAGGAAGAAGCATTATTTACTGAATCTGAAGTATTAATATAAACATCAACAATATTAGTTATACCATATGGCTTAATAAGGGTGGGAGGGCGCTACTGTGCTATTGTTTACTTCGGCTCCGTATTTATCGTTAAATTAAAAAATAATTGTGTACTTTTACT
>NC_052105.1:191737-255194 GCF_012273895.1 Zerene cesonia | reverse complement strand
TATGGCTTAATAAATACAACGGAAAGCCAATGAAATGAAAAAGAAAGTAAAATTAATATAATCATATTTTTCTCCTCTAGAAATTCTGAAAATAAAATAAACTGAACGAAATTCGGGTCACGAAATATCTATAGAGGCCTCAACGAAATAATCAGAGAATGGGTTCTAAGAATAGTAAATAATTTCATAAACTTTTGTACGAGTATTTTAATATTTCTCTTTGAATCTTAATGGAATGGATGGGCACGTGTCATGCTGGGACCTTTTAAATACTGACTCTTTAGGATCAACTAGCTGGTGCCCCCGACTTCGTTCGCGTGAATTGTTAGTTGATACAAACGGGAGGCTTTTATTAAATAAGGTCTATACCGTCTTATTTTTTCTATTATATCTATATATAATACTTTTCTTCCCACATTTCCGCAGATATCTTTGATTTTAAGATCAAATGTTCGTGATCTCAATTTGTATAAGGCAGCAAAAATGTCCATAAGGCTGAACAATGTTTGCTAAGACCTATTTCCCTTCCATGTAGTGGCATAGCTGGCCTCTTGAAATGGCAGATCAGATGTTCCAGATCTTTAAATTTTACTCAGAACAGACAGAAAATGCTCATCACATGCAACAAAATTTTGATATCTCCTGTAATTTAGCTGTTCCGTTCGGTTCTGCATCAGATGTTCCAGATTCTGGAAAAAATTACAGCCTATGTGTTGCCCAGATTTAATACCTACACTGCAAAAAATTTTTTTAATACAAATCCGTCCACTATCTACGGAGATTAACGTGTACAAACAAACAGACACATAATCTTTTTGGATTCGTGCTCTATTACTTGTAGTTAAACCCTCTCCAATTATTATTTTTCATATATTCTATGTACAGGCACAATATTGTTAAACAAAAAGATGATGAACTGTGTTTAATTATTGTTTGATCGTAATAAGACTGAACTACAAATCTACACAATTGCCTAATTGATGTAGTTGAGAACAAATCACCAGTCGCAAAGACTATTCACAAAGTAAGGGTAGTTGGGGCGAACATTGAATAAACAACGCACGAGCACCAAGGCACAAACCCTACGAATGCGCCCCGTTTCAAAGTGCTTCGACATTTTATAGGTTTCGATAGCTAAAAGGAATTGTGATAAGTTATGAAAAGTGACATCTGTGTCTTTAATGATCATTATTCATTCAACAGATTATTTAAACACTATTAATATCCGACAATATTTAAATTACAGTAACATCCTAAAAAAGTGTTGTTTTCTTTTCAGATTGTTTGTAAATAAAAAAAAGTCGCTTTCAAATTGACATATTTACAAACTTAAACAGGTCTCACAGAAGGCACCAGCTTACAAATAACAAGAAGCATTAAAATCGATTCACCCAAAACACACTCATATTTGAAACCTTCACATTTAAGTATAAAAACCCATCAATTGTCATTCTTTTCTATGTGTATATGCACGTGCATTACACTCGCATGATGAAGATACACTTTTTTATCGTTGGTTTGGTGAAACAGCTTAAAACTTTTTTGTAGTGTACTATTTTGTTACATTTCAATGGGCGTATCTATTTTGATCTTATTTAATTCAACTATTGTTTTTCAGATATGAACTCAGTTTTATTAAAACAATTTTCATAAAGACCTTTGACCGGTTTTAAAATTTTTCACAAAGGGCTGACCACTAATAAAATTGGAGATTTGGCAATACAGCACACGTATATGAGAGTACAATAACAGATGTAATCAGAAACGGTGACATTGTTAATCAATTTGGCGCACTAAAAACCGCTGCCACATTCCATTACTTAAACAAAGAAAGTGTTTGCTTCAATTTCGGAAGCAAACAAAAGTTATAAAACAGAATAGCGTTTTGTACTAAAACCGCAGTTTGCGAGTTGCTAAGTCTTGTATAAGCAACATGATGAAAACCTTTTAAAATGCTCACGTGATGCAAACAATGATAACGTACAGTAAATTACATTTTTAATTCGATTTATTCCATGTTAGCGCTCTAGCGCCGCTCTCGCTTCGCTACGCTTCGCAAATAAATCTTTACGCGTTCAATATACGTGGCTGCAACTGATAACTGCCTGCTCACCCATTTTCATCATTATTCTCTTTTATTTATTTTTAACTCTTCAAAATCAATACTAATGCTAATAACAATAAACTATATTTTTCGGAAAAATGTCATTAATAATTATGATTTAACGGTGACAACCATAGTATAAATCATATTTCACAAAAATTTAGATGTCAAGTTCTACAAAGAAATATACAATATAAATATTCATAGCAAACGTCTTTAAGCAATACAATAGAAAATCCGATACATCAATGGATTATCTTGAAACGCGTATAATAAATAGTCCATAATGTAAGTAGAAAAATACAAAATCAATAATAACTATCAAGGCTTCTCAAGTTAAATGGCCATTGGTTATTCTTAAGGTATCATTGAAGGACATACCTTCACCTTGTCAATAGAATGTCTCATTAGATATCAAAGTGAAAGGTCTCGATAGAGTCAAGCGATGATTGCAATCTCCAGCGACCCGATCCCACATTAATACGAACATAAACATCCCAAATACAAATAACTTCTCACCACTAGCTCTATTAAATCGAAAATCTCGAACGCAAACAAGAATTGATCGAAAAACTATCCACTCTTGACAAGTAAATTGCAACTTTATACCGAAAGCAATGAGAACGAATTTGTTTTGACGTAAACGTATGAAGGTTTCATACTTTATATCAACTCGTCACGGGAAAGTGTGCCTTGTGGGTATGGAAATAAAGTTAACATTATGATACGCACAATACCGTGTAGGGTTGATCCCTAGTGGTTTTACAGAATGATTTTGTTTTTATTTATCGAGTCTTGATACAGTGGTAAATATAGGTAGGATTTATTTCCAAATTATCGTTTTATTTTTGTATTGGTATTTGACTACGATGTTTAAGAATGACCTATTCTGTTTCAGTATTCATACGATCTTTATAATTCTTTTTTTTTAATTAAAGCATGTCAAATAATACAATTTCTGCATTCAAAAGCTTCCCCACGACGACTGTCATATAAAAAAAAAAATTAAATCTTCGAAAATTAGTTCCAATCATTAATAAATAGATAATCTTACTATAACTAATTCCCGATAAAGCGGTGTCAATTGCGACGCATTGGTAACTAGGCGATCAAAGAGCGAGTCAATATAATGACACCATAATTGGTTTGGAAGCAGCCCTAGCGATGTCAAAGCGTTTGAAACACCAATAAAACTTTAAGGGTCTTGGCGCAGGTTTATTGAGTAAGTAAGATTGAAAACACGAGGCACAAACAGGCCAGGTGGATCGATCAGGATTAGCCAAGTTACTGGATACTCCACTCAACTTGTATAAATGATCGCATGTATCCTGCATCAATCCGGATCAAATTTCAAGACTGCTCGAGGAAAAAGCGAAGCTTTGGAAGTTTATCGTCTGTGTTATATGTATATTAGTACTACAATATACTGGATGGAGACAATACAGCTACAGTCACTGAAACTGTGTATACATAATGACTTATGTATATTGGAAAAACAGATGCTTAAATGTAAGCCGCAAAACTTAAATACAAAATTACTGCAAATACCATTGAAGTGTTTTTGACAGAAGGCTAAAGGCTAAAGACTAAATTTTGCAGTTTCGATTTTTTCAGTCTAAAATATCAATATTACATCTTTTAGAATCAGAGTCGACTTTTTAGCTTATTTTTCTAATATATCAAATATAATAAAGTCAATCAACTAAAAAAAAAGAATCTACATTTTATATTATTTTAAAAGAGTACTACAGAGTTTCTTGCCGACTCTTCTCTGTAGAAACTGCCTTGCGAACCGGTGGTAAATGTTATAACTGTGTAATATGACGATTCAAAAGTGCTTCTATAAGAAGTCTAATTGATTAAATAAATATTTGAGTTTGAGTTTGAGTTTACATCTAACAAAATATTACCTTTCTCTTATATTGAAAGAGATATGTCAAAAATAAATGGACAGTTAGGTTTCATATTAATAACTAATCTCATCATTAACCAGAAGTTTCCAAACTATTACCACTTTTTGATTCAAGGATCACATATTGTAATCAACAACCTACCCCAAGTTTGGAATACACGTGTCAGAGCGCGACCACAGTTCCACCCCATGTAACCTTGAAGCATTCAGGCCTTCCATTAATTCACTCACAAAAACTCAACGTTCCGCCAACCCTTAGACAATCATCCCCTTTGATGGCACTGATTCCTTGCCCTTTGTTTTTACCTGAAGCAGAAATACTTTGATCTGTAATGGATTTGGGGCAATTTTTTACTTAACAACTTGCATGACTTGTTTTGTGTTAGTTGTGGTTTAGCGTAATGCTCTAAATGTTTTTGAGACTTTTTCAGTAGTTTAAGGTACAAATTTGCATTGACTTTGACATGCAAAGATTGTATTATAGATAAAGATTACATTAGGTATTATGATATATTAATTTACTTTTATTTTGTAAAGTTGCTTGTTTATTTATTTTTATTTTTGTCGATTATTGAATGTGTATGAGTGTTTTTAAGTGAAATAAACTTTTATTTCTTATAAGACACAACATAATTATTTTATTCTAGTCATGCATAATAATTATATTGGTTTTAATATATTAACTGAACGAATATTTTTTTGTTTCTTTTTTCTTTGGCAAGCTCCATAAGATATATTGTGCTCGAAAAAAAAGTTCTAGTGTGAAAATACATTTGTTAATGTACCATAAACTACCAAAAACCCTTTAAATTTCAATACAAATATATATTATAGCTCAGTTACAAAAAACGTAGTGTTTTCAATTTAAAACTATAGTATGACTATTAAATGATTACAACATTTACCTATTTAATGCTTTAATTATCTATCAAAAGGTTTCCATTAATAAATATAATTGGTTAATTAGCTGTACAAATAAAACCAATCGAAATTTCCATTAAATTTTCCGTAAAGATTTACACAATAGCAAAGTTGTAATTGGTTAAGTTAGTGAAAGACCGAATAGTTTTAGGTGAAGCCCGACCTTTAGTGTTTAGGTCTCAATGTAGGTATTGTAAATAGCCTAGATCCGAGACAAATATTTGTCCTTAAATAATAGCATATCTTGAAGATGATGTTGGATATACAAAACAAGTTTAAGTGACAGAACTTTGCCGATTTGCTGTTATATACACATGACTTATTATTTTATACATTTATTAGTTCAAGGCGATTTATAGCTTACTAGCTTTCCACCCGCGGCTTTGCTCGCGTAGTTCCCATTTCCGTGTGATTTCAGGAATAAAATCTGTCCTCTGTCCGTCCCATATACTTCTCGGGTATCAAATATCTCCGTGCCAAATTTCATCTAATCGGTTCAGTAGCGCAGGCGTGGAGAACTAGAAAGCCCGTAACGTTCGCTTTTGTAATATTCGAAAGGATAGTAAATAGTTATTTACTTCGACATTTCGAGTTACTACCACCAAAGAAAATAAAGCGTTTGAAGCTTTAAAACAAATAGTTGTATATATAAATTGGGTTTGATTATCACAGAACAATGTTAGTATATCTTTATTACCTTTATAATTATAACATTTATGTATCTAATTTAATTATAATTTTAATTCATGTTCCGAAATTTACGGTTCTACTTATGCAATTAATAAAAGCAACCTAGACATTCGTCATTAGCAGGTAATCATTTACAGGTAAAGGTTTACTATGAATTAATACATATATTTTAACCATACAACGTATTTTAAAATAAATATGTTTTCTTAAGAGAAGTTATTTGCTTAACATTATTATATAAGTAGTTTAGAACCCCCATTATATACGGCCTGTGTCCCTACAGTGGGAATATTGATGGGGTAATGATGATGATGATGAAGATGAAATAGTTTATACTTCTCTATTGTCATATTATAATTTCAGTGTACTGTTAATTATTAAATCATACTCATTAAGATAAGAAGTCTTTAAGAAACATGTTTTATATTATAATCGCTTATACTCTATGAAACAAAGAGAATATGCTGTTGTTATCGTCATCAGCCCATACATGTTCCTACTGCTGGGACACAGGCCTCCTATGAGGGTTCAGGACATAATCCACCACGCTGGCCAAGTGCGGGTTGGCAGATGTCACATGTCGTCGATCTTTTGATTCTTGGACATGCCGGTTTCCTCTCGATGTTTTCCTTCACCGTTTTAAGTAGTGGTGATGTTATCTACATGCGTAGATAAATTGAAGAATCAATTCTTTCCTCCACGCTCGCCAGGTTTCGAACCCCTACTTATCGATTTTGAAGTCCGAGGTTCTCACCACTGAGCCACCACTGCTTATATATATACTGCTCTTGTTATATGAATTTATAAATTGATCCATTTGATATTCAGTATAAATCATCGTAGAATATATGCGCATTGGAAATACTACAAGCATAAGTTGGTTAACAAACGAAATAATAGTGCATAAGTAATTTAATTGACCATTAGGTCAGGTTCAAACATTCAGGCCTTTTTAAACTCTCAACCTCGAACTGCAGACTTAACTATCATTATCAAAATGAAATGCGATATTCTGAATGTAGAAATAAATCGAAGAAAGTTTCTCTGCAGACTGAGTTTGTGAAAATCCTTAAAAGTTACCTGAAGGTTTAGTATGTCTACTGAGTGGTCTAACTTTTTAGAGACTGGATTTCTTTAAAAATCTCACAGCTCACGTTGCTGACGTTGTAATAATTTATAAGGCACCATTACCTCTACTTTTCTTACTCTGTGGTGTAACGTTTATATATTATTATAGTAATAAATTGAATCATCTCAAGTTTTGAAATCGTACACGAAAACAAGTTTTGGTTTTCTCCAGACTTATATATTAAATATCATATTATTGTTTTACGATGTTAAAAGAATGTTAAGTCTTAAAAAAATGATGTTTGTTTATTTATACCATATTTTCTTAACATTCACAATTCTATTTTTAACTTTTTTAAAAAACAAAATCGCAAATTAAAAAAAAAAAACCAATCTGGCAGGCTACAAGCCTTATATATGTTATAGTTCGTAAAGTTTCCATCACTGAAATTTTCAGTCGGTTTTTCGAAAGTATTCAAACGAACGATTTTCTGGGAATTGCTCTTAAAAGGTGACCTTTTCCACTTTGGTTCTGCAAGTTCATCTCGGTCATATTTGGTACATTATCAATATTTCGTAGTTAGACGCGTTTCCAACCGATTTGTTCTCAATAGTGGTGATGTGCACTCTGTCGTGTAATATTTTACGCGAGTGGAGCCTCATATTGACAGTTTTCGCTTTGCCTTGGCATTATCGGGATAGTCTTGCAAAAAATTAAATTTAGAATTTATATGCTTTAGTATAAGGTACTTATTTGTAAAATGTGGACTTTGATAGTAGAACACCACAAATTAATACGGCTGGAAAAATTTCTTTAAATGAAGTAATATTCATGTTCCTAATAGGTATAATAAGCTGTCTTAGAATCAAACTGGAAAAAGGAAGTCTTAACATCAAATCTAATGAAGATTCTTCCTATGCTCATAGCATTAAATTGATGAATTTGCTTGAAAAAAATTGATCAGGATGGTATTCGAACCAGCCAGTATCTTGGCATACCCTGTCGGCCACATAATATTGAAATTCGATGAGTATGACGTTTCTGTTTATCTATGTTTTCTTATTACCCGTCTTGCTTATCTTACACATTTAATTAGTCCCAATCTATCTGCAGTTTGGTCGATATCCAGGGTCATAGAGAATCTCTGGAACGCTCCGCAATTCCATCCCTCAAATTAATGTTCCAAAGCCAAAATCGAAGTAATTATATTAAACTAGGAACAGGCATCTTGAATCATGTTAGTACCACAGCTGTAACCAAAACCGCGACAACTTTGACACTAACTTATTTGCCGAAATATATTCAAGACTACAAACTCTTAGCACCCTCTACCATGCCGCGGAAGCACGACTCGACACATACGACTATTTACATACGATCCAACGTCTTCTATTAAATCACTGTTCTCATTCCGAATGTATTCGAGTGCGGCGCAGTAAAGCAGCAATGGATGTGGAAATACGCCATTCCCTCTTTTATCTTAGCGGATAAATTTCACAGTTTCAGAGGGAATATTTAAGCGTGATTCCGAATGAAGAATTGTTTTATGTGAAATGCGATGTATTATGTATGTTATTGTAAATGAGCGGTGTGCTAAAGGGTAGGGGATTGTATTTATTCGGTTTCTTGTGTAACATGCAGATCGGAGCGTTTCTTTTGTTCTTTCACATAAAGCGAGAATTCTCTTTGTCAGCCTAAACTTGAATGTCTATTCTAAATTATATTGAATCGCGAATAGCTCTGAAATTCCTCCAACTTCCAAAAATACGACATGAGTAATATAAGGCTAAAGGTTATATATAATACTATTATAATCCTAAAACGGTTTTATTGCAGCACATTTCAGGAGCTACTAATATCAATGTTAGTTGTACTTGTTGTATTAAGTTGTAATTACATAATAGTGGACGGTAGCATTGGGATACAATAGACTTGTTAACCTGTCAAGGTTAACAAGCCTATTATGTGTCAACGTTGGGTAAACACCTCCCCAAGGCGTCCCATAAATCTGGGACACCTAAAAACCAATATAAGATACATTTCTAAGGCATAAGCTTACACAATAAATTAAAACGACTCCGTTTAATAAAATGTACAGTGAGTTAATAAAAAAGAAAGATCACGTCTACAATGCGAAGAATATACTAATAAAAGTGATGAAAAAATACAATAAAGATTTATCCAGGTTATGTGGGCTAATACAAAACGCGTGCGTCCCTCGTAATCCACTTGACATATTGAAACGTGGCTCTGGAGTGGACTCTATTGGGTTTGTTAGACGTTATGTCTTCGATTCGCTGATATACGGTGAGTGCATTTTTGGAAGGTTCTGGTAAAACCTAAGCGGGCCTTATGTAACCGTATACATAATCTATGAGCTTATACATATTACTTCTATTACTCTATTAAATGACCTGATTATTACTTATTTTTTACTATTGACTTTATTAAATTGTCCTAAGAGTTATATCAAATTTGGAATCCAGATATCGAATGTACCAAAAACATAATTAATACTTTTTTATGATCAGGGATTTTAAAAAAGAACCATTTTTTCCTGTTTAGATAAATACAATACCATGTTAAATTAGAATGCAAAAGAAGCTTACCTGTCCCGGGACTCGAAGCGGTGGTCACATAGAAGCAATGGAGCAGTAAGGAAAGCAGCATCTTCGTAGCCATCGTGCCAGCTCACTCGCACTCTCTCATCCCATATCGTCCCTTCTCTGTCACTCTTCTGGATTTCTCGTCCATGATTCTCACATCATTTATGCACTGTATTTGCCCCTGGAACAATTTTTATAAATTAGTAACGACTGAATGATTGATGATTGATTATCTAGTAAATAAGGTAAAACACCAAAATTTAGCAAATTTAATGACTGAATCATTTGCTTGAAATAATAATACATTTTTATGTTATTATAAGTATATAAATCGGAGAGTATTTTCGCAGTACAAATGTAGGTAATAAATAAACACATTTTATGTGTCTAGTTTCAGTTTAGTTTAAAAAGTTTCAATCAAAACGCATACCGATAAAGTGTGCATTTTATTTTATTATCCATAAAGCGAAATCCCGCGTCCTTTGGGGCAGATGCATCGCACATCGCACATGTGTTTCGCTGTTCAATTTTCTCCACGGGCACTTCTATTCTCCTCTCATTTAAATCGACAGGTTTTCTATTTTTAACCAAAAACGAGGTTCTCAATAAGACTATCTATTTATCGCTTTGTTTTTCGTACAACCTTGGGTTATCAACCGATTGGCGTGATTCCTTTTGTGTATTACAGGAAATTAATAGTTTGCAATGGTACCTTCCCCAGAGGCAACGGTGGACTTTTTGTAGAAACTAGTTATTGTAACTATTTTTCACGTAAGCCTTCTTCGCCGATCAATTTATAAGTAGTTGGTACATACGATAGATTTTATAGGACACTAAACTATTATAAAAAAAAATCCGATAAACAAAAATATCCCTTTGAATACACACAGAAAGCAGTAAAACCACATTTCGCAATATAATAGTAAAGCTGTAGATTTAAAAATCAGTAATATTTTTAATGACCTCATTCATATAACGTACATATATTCTTTTGTGGAATTCACGAATATTAAGTTTATGAAATGGTATCGGTATATTTAAAATGTACTCAAAAATATTTATAAAAATTGAAATTAAACGTCGAATTGTGAGAAAGACAAATTTGGGAATGAAAAACATTGTGTTTAAAACATTTCTAGGTATTTTAATTATTGTCTCGAATATTCAGGTGCATTTTGTTATATTACTATACATATGTATCAAAACCGATGTTTCATTAACGCGCTATTCATACGTATTTGCCAGTAAAACAATCAATGTTATCTATACCAATTATAGTGGTAGTTTGTTTGTTTATACGCGTTAATCTCAGGAACTTCAGGAACACCGTTACACATGTACGTGATCCCTTATCGCTAACAACGTGATATATATGTATTCATTATTATTAAATTGGTGTCTGTATTTTTCAAATTGAAATTTCAAATCAAATTCAAATTGATTTATTGTGATTCACAGGTTATAAAGAAGGTATTACATTATATAAAAGTTCTACTGTGATCTGCCATGTGGCGTACATTTGTAAATTTTTTACATAAATAATTAATTATTTATCATATTTATTCATATAGAGTATTATTATTGTTTATACCAAGCACAAAATAACAAGAGCACCATGTATTATTTAAAATTTAATAGATTTCAAATTTCAAATTACATCGCATAAAATATATAAATGTTATGTATTTAGTTCAGTCAGTTATTTATTTGTGACTGGTCAAAATATTCGGTAAGTGTGTAGAATGTCATTTCAGTTAAATAATCAAACAGAGATTTCATAAGCGGCGTCAGACAAGTGCATTTTCTTATGTTCAGTGGTAATTTATTATAAATAATTGCTGCCATTACAAATACGCTTTTTTAGTACAGAGCCGTTTTAACGTTGAAGCGGACTTGGAGCTGATTACAATTTCGTTCACTCAACACTTTAGTATATAATTCAGTGTGGCGTTTTACATGGAAGGCTATTTCGTAGATGTATATACAGGCCAATGTTTATAATTGTCAATATTTAAAATAGGGTCTACAACTCTCGGAATTGTTTAAGTTACATATTGATCGAATACAGCTTTTTGGGCTATAAATAAATTATTAATATTAGTGGCATTTCCCCAAAAGATTATTCCGTTTCTCAGCCGTGATGCAACATACCCATGATATCTAGTAACCAATGTTTTTTGACAGGCCACCTTTCGTAACATCCGTAACGCATAGGAAAACTGAAAAACAGATTTTTAGAGAACCGTCCAGTAATAATAGCAGTAATACAGCATGTTGGGTGGCTTTACTAACATTTTACGTGTTCATAAGCTTCAAAATCACTGGATTGATTCAGAAAATGCTTTATCGAAATGGGAAATGGAAAAGAAAATTTGCTAGAAACATAATTAATACCGATTGGATCACTCATTTTTGCTATTAATTTAATACTATTCGTAAAACGTGACCAGTATGATACGGCCAAATTGTCCACACTTAAATCTGTCTACGCGCATAATATAAGCCAAATATGCCAAGGGAAATTGGGTCATTGAATTTACAATATGCGAACTTGCAATTCACAGCTTCACTGGGACCATTTATATTAATTCGCTTACTTACGTCACTGTTATTTATGCTACGAATTTAGAAGCGTTTTGTAGTTAGTATCGACGACTTTGTGAAATAATGCGACACTATATTGTTTCCAATAACGACAAGGCTTCTTTTAAGATACGTGAGAGGTATAAATGTTGAGGAATAAGAAATTCAACATTTAGGTGTTATATATATAAATATTATGATTTTTTAACATTTAATTTTAAAATATCGGCGTCTGCCTTTTCCTTTTTAAAATAATTGAAAAATTGTGGCAGAAAATTCTATTTATAACTTGCATGCTCGCCCGGTCTCTAACCCCGACTTATCGATTTTGTAGTCCGAGGTTCTCACCACTGAGGCACCACTGCTATTATGTAAGTATATTATGTCTTAAATACAATAATTGTGATCTCATTGGGGCTGGCCCGCACACGGCGCACGAGGCAGCCCCATTAAGAACCCAGAACGCATTGTACTGGACACGAAGAGAGTTGTAAGACTGTCGAGCATGACTAGCCGATAGACAATATATAATAATGAAACGCCAAAATATGTTACTAAAAGAAAATCTCGAGAACGACCAATTCGGCTAAATTTTTAAAACGTTTTTCTAATTTATATGGAACGTTGTTATGGAGATAAAAAATGTACCACGGGTGATACCGGGGCGCACCGCTAGCAACTAATAAATTTACTGCTATTAAACTAAAATATCAAGCAACATTAGGCCAATAAATTAGGAGTAATGCGGTATCAAGGGACTTCGTCCATCCAAATGTTATTACAATGACGCGCGGTCATTACATCTATCATTAAATAAGCCACAATATGTTACAAAACTTAATTACATATATCCCGGTGAATTATACCAAATTTAATATTAGCTTTGATTATAATATTTGGTTCAATTCGAACTTAATGTAATGAGAGCTAATTTACAGTAATAAAGCTCAAATGTGTTTTGTTTGTGACCCACTCGTTATGCCGTAAATTGTTATATATGACTTTATAAACGACAATTTTGATATTTATGGAAAATGACTAAATATTTATCTTATAATGTGCATATAATATACGAATAAATATATTTGA
The DNA here is from genome assembly GCF_012273895.1 of Zerene cesonia. NCBI lineage: Eukaryota > Metazoa > Arthropoda > Insecta > Lepidoptera > Pieridae > Zerene > Zerene cesonia. The sequence goes on along the minus strand of NC_052105.1, from coordinate 242,220 downwards.
ACGATTATTATTTCTGTAATTATAAATAATTTTTTAAAACGTTAGAATTAGTAGCAGGGAGCTCTGTCAGTTAACAACAATAACTTCAGAACATTATCAAATGACGTATGCCTAACAATTGCATGGGCGTTTTGCCCTTCCCAAATCGTAACTCACAACGTGAAAATATGAATAAAACAAACATAAAGCGATAATCAACACATTTATACAGACGAAACAGAGCATTACCTGCCCATAACATTATCGATGCTATAAAGATCCCGGTAGGAGCGGAGCAAATGTTTCCAATTTACTTTATTGCTGTCGGCATATCGGCACCAGCGAGCTGGACCCATCGGGAACACTAGCGCACCGATAATTCGAACGGTTCTCTTTGCCGTTCCATACGCATGTGGGCTCATCTAACGCTGGTGGCGTGCAGCCTGGTGGTCGAGTTCTTTTCGATTCGTACGATACCTTTATTTGTCAAACAAACCAGCTAATAAACCGCCGAAATAGATACAATTCGATCGCGTATTCGACAGATGCTCTTTGTGTGACGTTAATTTAATTCGGCAGATTACAGAGATCCTCCACAGTGGATTGGGCTCGCTTTGAAAAGAAATTTGAAGCCTCCAAGGCTAAATTAAGGGAATTAATTACTTTCTCGGGGAACGCCTCATTTATTTTGCTGATGGAATATTGTATACATTTAGTTGATCAGTTATCTGAAATCTGAATTATAAATATTGAGCTTTGTATTAAAAAAGACAACTTATATACGTGTCGAAGTAAAAATCTTTTATTGTGTGAAGGCGATATCGACTTCTTACAAAATGATAAAATAATATCGTAAATAGAATTAATATTCAAGCATGCTGTATGAAGACAAGACACACATCCATACACTTACACACATCTCATTTAGTTATTTATTTAAGCTTTATTGGTTTGGAAAATTAGAAATTGAGACTTAACCTATTTAAGTGTAAACAGTATCACAAATGGCGATCTAATCGTAGTGATTTCTTCCAGGCAACCGCTTAGGTACTTATTTATTTTTCGTGTCTATTATATCCAATTTTAATTTACAATTGCTTACCAAATGACTTTAACGTTGCGAAATGATTTTAGAAGCAAGCTGTTTCTCATAAATACAGATTGTCCAACAACTAATGTTTTTATTTATAAATCATAACATATTTGATAAAGTTTTCATAAAAGTCAGGAACAATTTCTAATTCATAATCAGCACAATGACATCTTAATATATAAAATTCTCGTGTCACAGTTTTCGTTGCCTTACTCCTCCGAAACGGCTTGACCGATTCCTCTGAAATTTGGTAAGCATATTGGGTAGGTCTGAGAATCGGCCAACATCTATTTTTTATCCCGATATTCCTACGGGATACGGACTTACGCGGGTGAAACCGCGGGGCGCAGCTAGTCTAATATATAAAATTCTCGTGTCACAGTTTTCGTAGCCATACTCCTCCGAAACGGCTTGACCGATTTTGATGAAATTTTTTGTGCTTATCCGGTATCTATGAGAATCAGCCAACATCTATCTTTCATCCCTCTAAATGATAAGAGTAAGGCAGAACAGCGTTTGCCGGGTCAGCTAGTGTACTTATAATTATCTATACATCTTCCTATCACATCTTATGAATGAACTACGATTATTGTTCGATCGGATATCCCCGAAGATATTCATTCATTCAGTCGATGGAAATAAATTCATCTATTCATGGACATTTCAGTTTTTCTTTTCTATTTCATTGATCTCTTTTTCAATTATATCCGAGTTATGCTTTGTTCATGGGATACTAGAATAACAAACGAGTGCTATGCATTACTTTGTTCAAATCTGATATTTAGAAAAAGTTACGACTGCATAACTGGGCTGGAAGTGGGTGTCGACCACTGTTTAGACACGAATTGAGTCGAGCCAGGAACCAGGGAAGTTACCCTAACGGGAGACCACCGTGGAGTGGTAGCATATTAACGGAATGCCCCACGTTTTGTACGATGAGTTGGGGTGAAGTCTCAATAAGTGAATCACATTTTAAACGTAGTAGGTATTATGAATGAGTTTTGCATTCTTAGGAACTCGTAAAAGTGGAGTTTAAGAAATACATTATTTGATGTTTAAATATGTAAGCAAACTAGCAGTTCGCCCGGTACATATATAGCCTATGTCACTCAACGAAGTTGCAGCTTTCTAATGGTGAAAGAATTTTTAAAATCGGTCTAGTAGTTTTTGAGTTTATCCATTACAAACAAAAAACCAAAAATTCTAATCTTTTCTCTTTAAAATATTAGTATAGACATAGGTAACTACTGATGTCGTGTCTTTGACATTAATTGAGGACTAAGTGTTTCCTCGTAAGTGTATTCCTCGAAATTCCAAGTGGGGTAGGAAGTGTGCACATTCTTCTTCAATGATTTTCCTCGTAATTTTCGTAGAAGTTTATACATGTATTTATATCGTATCGGCTCATTAGTTTCAGAGATAAGCGAAGCGCGTTAGAGCAAAAAAACAAACTTAAGCTGGATATATTAGAGTAGATGGAGTTTTTTCCCAGCTTCCGCCCGCGACTTTGACTGCATACAATTAGGACATTAACAAATGATTTAGTTATCATAATGGGGCATTTTATCGTGATAAAAAGTATTCTATCACCCAAGTCAGCTCAGTCAGCAGTTTCAGCGTAATTGACGGACAACATCCAAACTTATAAACTTTCACATTTAATATATTAGTGTGATATGGCTTTTTGAAAATCGTAAAATACATAAATAATTTTTTAACTGTTATAAAACGTACCGTTGTATATAAGAAACTCGTGCAGAATTTGTGAATGAAAGCATTCTTCTGGAACTGCTTACGCAACCAGCTTCATACTTCAATGGAGCGGAATCGGTTCGATCCGAAGTTGCTCCGTAATCGGATTCAAACCCCACGGACTTTACTTAATCACTCGATAGATCTTTGCCTAATAAGCCTTTATATAAGTTGAATTTAACTGGACGTGGTAATTAAAAGAGGAATTCCCATCTAAGCAATTCTCAACTTTTATTGGAGGGTCGAGAACTTATTCGAGTGATTTAATATTTTGTGTGTTATTTTCATCAAGATACTTTTCATTTTTGTATAGATTTGATATAAGATAACCTTTTTCTTGATATTTACGATAGCATATTGCCATCATTCATTAATCTTAAATCCCGCTACGACCTAATATCAAATTAATTATAATAGTAGGTAATCTAAACACGATAATTATACCAACACAAACTATTTACCGAATAAGCTGATAATCACACACAAACAAAGCTCCCAAATAAGTAAGCAATTATCGCAAACATTAATTACGAAGCGTGTTCCACACACCCGATATCCACCTGCCAAAGTTTCAAAGACGTCAATGCTGTACTAAGTTTGTCTGGTTTAATTGAACTAACAAAAAAGATCACGTTTACATCGAAACAATGGCATTACTTTGATGTCGCAGTAAATTTTATGCGCGGCGGGAATTGAATTCTGCTGAATGGTTTCTGTGAGAGCCGTGGAGCGAGGTCGTAATGAAATAGTTACGGTTGCCACATAGCAACTAGTTCGTCGAGTGTCATTGCTTTTTAGAGATTTTCCTTTATGGTCCTGCGCTATTTTCAGAATCATTTTAATGGATTTTAAGAGAATGTAATGCAGATGTAATTAGAACTGTGTTTGTTTTTATTTTATTTCTATATTATACTGACTTTTGCGATAAATAGTGACTTTTACCGACAACGACTTTTACAACATATGCAATATACATTTTAGACAATAAATAAAAAGCTATGCTCATGACCACCATACCCATGGTATTATTGCCTTACCCTCAAAGCACGACCTTTCACATTTAGAAAATGTTGGATTCTATTCCTGGTGATATTAAATTATTATATTAAACACATACACAAACAACCCATCTGAAAAGGACTACCTTATTTTGTTTCACCTCAATTATCTTCAATTAATAATTCGTCGCCCGATAATATAAACAGTTCACAACACATTTCAACGTCAGACAGTTAAATTCTACAAAGTGCATAATTCACAGAATTTATTCTACCAAACCGCACAACTAAATTCGACTAAGCCCGGTAGCAAATACTCTGTATACACACAATTCACGGGTCTGTCACATCAGTCATCCATTATGCGAACATGTCAGAGATCCTCAATCGAGATTCATCAGATGACCTCTTGAAATCGGCCTAATCTCCCCGATTACTATCCAAGGGCTCCATTTGTACATCGAGCACTACCATTAGTTTCAAGTACTCGCTGATTAAATAGCTTTCCCTGCGTATTCACTAATCTACCCTGAGTGATTTCTTGAATAGTTAAATTTAACCCAAATCTCTTTGATATCTTATTCTTGAAATATTTCATGGATATTGAAATCACTTGAATTATGTCAATCACTTTTTAATAAAAATTATTATGAAATACAATTCAAAAGATTTAGTACAACTCATTAAAAACTGATGAACAATTCTCAAAAAATATATAAATCCACTCTTGTGTAGTAAGTATTTAACTATAAAATTATAGGTTTCGATCAACGCAAATAAATGTTAATATTAATGGAACGACCCCACAACATTCGAATCACAAGCAAGATAAACTGTCTCTGTAAAAACCTCTCCAATAGCGTTAGAAGTGTAGCTAAAGTTTATTTCGATGCAATAGTAAAGTGAGCGTCATCTATCACAGAGACGCTGTTATCCCAAATACAAGCTGGGCCCCGGTTTCGGCCTTGTGCCAAAGTGCGATTATTGTTCGTCGCCACTGGGTCTCCCTCTCCCTCTACTTGGCACGAGAGCGTGTATTTTTTCCTCCCCAAATTTATTAAGTCCGCAAACAAAATTCACATTGAAATGTGCAATTTCGGTCACCTCATCGGCTGTTCTATTTTATTGTTTGAACTTGAAGAGCTCTTTAAATTCGTTTACTTTATTGTATTATCATTGTTTCATTTGGTATTTTTGAATCAGGTTTAATGTGTACTTGTAATCACTAATTACATTTCAATCAACTTCTCCAGTTGTTTAATTATATTATGTCTTAAATAAAGACGAAATAATGCAGAGCAAAGCACCACAAATATGGTTAAGGGCTTTGTTCAAGTAAACTGGCTTAAGAACATTGTCACAAGACATTGCAGATGGAAGTAGGAAGGTAAAATCATTATAATTAAGAGCTCTAAACGTCCGTCGCGTTCATTAAAGAGTGTAGTACCATAAGGCACTGTAATGGGGCCGCTTCTTCTCTTGTTATATCATATACGGTTGCCTTTGTGACTGAAATAGTCACAACATTCGTCTGTTTTGTTAAGGCTAATGCATACGGTGACATTTATTTTGACTACTGTTACCAAGACTATATAATCGCTAAAATTAAAAGAATCACAAAACATTAATATGTCTTCAGAGATTTGAAGGCACGTCAATAAGACCTAATTAATCTGTGTAATCCGTACTACACTAGAATTAATTCAATCATTACAAAATACTTTCATCAACAGGGCATTTATCGTGACGGTTTAAATCAGCACAAATTCCAGTGCGTGCGGTGGGAAAACCCGTTGGAGTTGATACTGCTACTTTTGTCTGATTTGATGATGAAATATTGTATATCAAATGAATAATATTAAAGCATACGGTTGTACTTTAAACACACTAAAACAGAGGCCAAGTTCTTAGCCCGTACCTCCATTCCTTGTCCAATATGCACACAGCCTTACACCCACCTGTGATCGTTAGAGCGAGACCACATTGTTTACACTATTAGTGATACAGAGCAGTTTTAAGTAGTGTTAGTGAGTCTGCGTCTCGCATACAGATTGTATCTGTTAATGTTTCTTGTTAGTTCCGAACTGGCGCCTTAATCACGGTGTCGTGCGCCTGTGTGTGTGTGTGTGGTTATGTTTGAATTTCAACTTTTGCACTTTGCTGCGTCTTGTTTATTTTTAGTGATAACGCGCTTGTACTGTTTGTTTGTCGTTTTAGTTGTGAGAGTTAATATTGATATAGAATTTATTATATATGTCTTCTTAGAATTTTTTATGTATGGAGCTAAGAAATAAATAGAAATGCTGATTTCTGAAGTGCAGTCTACGAATATAAAACTGCAACTAGATTAATTATTGCGTGATTTTTATGAAAGTTCTCAGTTTCAAATTGCACTCGGATATTCTACGACGCGGATATCAACTCAGTAATAACATTAAAAGTGCTTTGTTTGTGTGTCCCTAAGTAAAAAGTTATAGTAACAGCCAATCGGCATGTGCTATATACAAATGGGTAGGTGAGCTCCTACTGACAGTAACTATACTCTTTTTATATAATACCAATAAAAATACAAAATAATTACACATTTCTTATACGGTGTATATTCCATTAGAAAATTTAGTTTCTTGTAAATGTATTTCGCTTAATTTCGGTTATCCCATAATATTTTTTGTATGTGGTAGTCGAGCAGGCTTCGACACGAATTGGGCCAGCTCACAAGTGGGGAAGTACAACACCCCCACAGAAAACCGGCGTGAAATAGCATACTGCTGTTTCGTTCGGTGCGTGAAGAGCCGGAGGCTCATATCCTTTTCTTTACCCTTCCCAGTCCTTCCCTTTATTTCATCCCTTCCTTCATCCCTTTCCAATTTATAGTCGGCAATCCATTTGTAGAGGCGAAAGGTCTGCAACAGATCTTATGCCTAAATGTTCATGGGCGGTGGTAGCGCTTACCATCATGCGATCCACCAGCTCCATTGCCGACGGTGACATAAAAAAAAATCTTACTATCCTAATAATATTATAGTTTCTAATAACGGGCTATAGTATGTAATAATATGTATGTTTGTTATTCTTTCACGTGAAAACAATTAAACATCTTATGTATGTGAAACCGCTAGACTCAAAGCATTTAATAAATCCCATAACCAACAACAAGGCAAAATAATCTACCACAAATTCTCCTATAAAACTACGCAGATTGATATTTTCAATGTATTAATAAAACATTCGTTAAATGAAATATCGGGAATAAACATGAAATGTTTCGATAAATCACGTACGAAACTCAGAACCCATTAGCATTTCACACATTCACCATTTCTTTCCGTTTCATTGACCACTGCGAGCTATCCCAGTGAAGCGCCGCTTTCTCTTACGTGACGATCACGATGGGCTTGTCATTTACTTATTCTATTACTTCTACAATATTTCTTAATGACAACGTATTATGTATAGAAACACACATACGTCAAGGGTAGTATAACACGCAGAAAGTGATTTTATATATGTTATGTTTATAATACTACTAGGTTTCCGTCCGCCGCTTCACTCGCGTAGTGACTGGAATTCCCGTGGGAATAAGACGTTTCACAGTGGTAAAAAGTAGCTTATATATTTCTTTAGTGACCTAACTATCACCAGACATAAAAAATATCATTTGGTTATTCATTCATTTAATGTTTAAGGAATATATATATCGAACATATATAAATATATATCGCACTTTTATTAAAATTGTGACTTTCAAATCATACAAAGCTTTAATCGGATTGTACCCAAATTCATATACCAGTAAGCGTATACGGATTTTAAAAATATTTAAACGTTTTTTTAATACCCGCGATCTAATATAATAAACGGAACCTGTATTTTAGTACTTTATACCTACCCACATTTTATAAAGCACTTCATCAATTATCGCTGTCGTATCGTGGTCTGGCGGTAAAAATTTTATGGTAACATAAAATAAATAGCGGTGTAGCGCAAAAGGCTGCTGTCAATAATTTATTATTTCGTTTCCTTTTAAAAAGATGCCATTAGTGGCGCTGAGTGCTCGCTCTAGCAACTTCAGATCTTCCTCCTCGTGTGTGCGAATTTAAATAATATTTAAATCTCACACAATTTTAAATACTTTAACTCGTTGTTGGGGTAAGCTGGGGTACGTGAAAGAGTATGTTGTTTAAGATTTTAAGATCAGTTATGCAGTTTGTTTGGTTTTAAATTAATTATATTGTATAAATAGCATAATTGCATTATAATGAAATTAATTTGGCCAGATAAAATTCTTATAATGCGGTCAGTATCAGTTCTATTCATTTTTATACCTAATGTCATAATTTAAATTTACTTCTAATGAAATTTTATATTATTTAGTAATGTAACAGACTAATATGTCAGTCCTTTGAGTTATATGTATTTAGATAAGAAAAACGATTTTATAAACTAACATAAACACATATATCCACCGCAATGTACAATATAAACAATCTGCTATAAAAATTCAATATGAAATAGTTAACTTTAGTAGCACAAGCTGATCAAGGAGCCCTCTCAGAAATTCCAGCAAGTTAATAAAATCCACAGCCTTCAAGCTGCTTGTTTTATATTGAGCTTAACGGTATCAAAGGCTGGAACTGAATCTGTTTTGGAGTCTTAGAATTTGCGCTCTAAGAGCCACTTTCTTGTATGACCGTTGCATTCCTTTACAACAAAATGTAAGTTTTTCTTGGGCTTAGTCTCATACCTGTGCTGTTATTTACGTATGTAACTATGTTATTGTGTCTAAAATATGTTGCCTTATGTTTGTGGGCTTTTATTCCACTAATTCTGTCTATGTCATTTCATACATTACTAGATTTTCGCCCTCGGCTTCGCGTAATCAATGGAAATAAATACAGCAGTTGTCTCGCATAGATTAAGTTCGCCTGGGATTTCTGGTATTTTATACCTACCTATGTCTTTTCGCGTATAACACACTATATCTATACTTCATTTTAGTTTAGTTAATTGCTTTAGGTGTTAAGAAGTGACAGGTAGACGGATAGAGAGACAGACAGAGTAACTTTTGCATTCATGACATTTGTAGTAGATCATGTATTGTTGTTTTAATTATTCGATAAAATATTAATAAACATTTGGTAACAAAGTCTTCGCTTTGTTGGAAACGTCGAATGTTTATTAAAATTATTATTTAACTTAGAATATTTTTAAGAGTTTAGTACAAGTGCACAAAGTCACAACTGCATATGGTAACGTCGGTATAATATATCATATAAGAAAAAAACATAGACAAAAAATACATTTTTCAACTAGCGATCAGCCCCGGCTTCCCCGTCGTATATAAAAACTATCGCTATAGTGTTTTTACGTGCGCTTTTACGCTTAAAACAATGAGAGTTTTTTTAAATCGGGTCAATTAGTTCCTGAGATTAACGTTGTCAAACAAACAAACTCTTCAGCTATATTGCTAGTATAAGTGTAGAAGTATAGGTTAACATTTAACTGTGGTCTCGAAAATAACAATTCTTAACTCCCACACTTTTAACCAGTAAATTTCTAAAAATATAAACTGGACGGAAGCGTTCATTTTATTGTAGTGTAAATATAAATTATGCTCTGGCAACATTTAAGACAAGGTGTAAATTGTATCACCACAAAATGCAAGTAAACTGAAACTACGAAACACAGAATGGTCGAGTTAAATAATTATTCAATTTATATACCACGTAAGTTTATGTTGCATTGTTATTATCCTTACTGATTTTAGAATTATCCGTTTCAAGGGAGATATAGAGAGAAGAGAGAAAGACAGAGTTATGCATATGCGAAAAATTCTGTCTATCATAGTTCCACACTTTAATCAGTCAATAGTTTTTGGCATAAAACACTAGTAGTAAAATATACCATATTTATCGAAGATCTAACTGTAAACCCAATAATAATATATATAGTTATGTAAGTACCTTAAAAACCTGCCTTTCGAATAAAAGTGAAATGCATTTATCCCATTCCTCTCATAACTCACTTTAATGTACCTCGACTAAACCTACGCTTGAATATGGTAACTATAAAGTTTCCATATAAAGGTTACGAAAGTGGTTTGATTGTGCTTGGCTCACTACTGTGCTACTGCACATATGAATATATTTAAAAAATTCAAGGATAACTGATTTCAAATAAAAATGGACCACACGAACTGCCTTTTTCTGCCTCATTAGCAGAAGTAAACTTCCCAAAAAATCTCATGATGTCCACTTTAATTTCATTTATATGAACTTATTTTTATTTCTTACTCGTAATACTGATATTTTATTAACATCGTTTCAAAATGTTAAACTAACGTAAGATCCATTAAACCCGCCATATCTGTATTATCCAGAAAGATTAAAAACTACTCCACACAGCAGAAAGTATTGCATTTTCTCAGAGCATTTTAAGCATTTTCCAGCGAGGTCTCATAAAAATATTTCAAAAGATATTTCCGGCATCTAACTAGTACATTTCATTTTACAGGTGTGAAGATATAGTGCGCATAGTGTAATAAAAATACCTAACAATGTGTGTAAAACATCGCGGCTACAGTAACGCGGGTGCTTTACGGGAATTCGGGAGGTTTATACGTACCCGAGGGTGCTTAGTGTGTTACATACAATATGCATATAATATAGGGTATACGTGTCTTTATAAAATGGGCGATGTCTGCGTTTTGACGGATTGAATTGAAAAAGTTCATATGTGTTAGAATTCACACATGTATTTATTAAGATATAATGCTTTATTGTAAAAAAATTAAAAGTAAATGTTATATAAAGTAAACGTACTTTATGATATAAAATTAATGACGAACTGAAACGTGTGCATAGGTACAATGCATTAATTGAATATCCTACAGCCACAGAATCTGTTTTATACCACCAAAAGAATATACCAAGAAGATGACGATACATTCATAAATACAAGAAAATAAATGAAACTTTTAACAAAGAATGTCACTTGCCAATAATACTCCAATTAATAAGCATTTAAAGAGAACGAATCATTTCGTCCGCCCGTTCCTCTCGACACATAAATCATTTGAAATTTGATATTACTTCCAAGACATTCATTTTAAAAGTATAGAGCCATTCTTAATTTAATATATTAAACCTAGAATTGTCTGACGTGTATCTAATGAAATACGCTTCAATACTGTATTGTTTATAATAGCTCTAGAACTTACCTACTATTCATCTTTGAGATTTACTTCCATATTCAATTAATTTGGTGAACCTATCTTAGGATCAATTATAACCAGCATCCGCCAGATTGTTGGCAACAGAAAAAAATGCTCGACAGATTAAGATCAGATTACATAGATTACAAAATAAATCAATATTGTTTCATGAATAAATAATGTTTTATTTAGGCTTTCAATACACAATTTTTTGTGATAAATCGTAATGAAACCCATATTAAAATATATTGATAGGGGTAGAACAAAATAACTGGTTTGTATTCCTATTTACGGGTATATATAAAAATCATCATCATCATCATCATCAGCCCATATACGTTCCCACTGCTGGGACACAGGCCTTCTATGAGAGTTCAGGCCATAATCCACCACGCTGGCCAAGTGCGGGTTGGCATGTCACGTGCCGTCGAACTTTTGGATTCTTGGACATGCCGGTTTCCTCATGATGTTTTCCTTCACCGTTGATGATACACATGCTTGGAAAAATTGAAAAATAGTAGTCTACTAATACCTAGTCTTTAACCCCGACTTGTCGATTTTAAATCGGTGGTCCTCACCACTGAGCCACCACTGCAATTTATATAAATACTAGCTGCGCCCCGCGGTTTCACCCGCGTAAGTCCGTATCCCGTGGGAATATCGGGATAAAAACTGCCTATATGTTATTCCAGTTGTCCAGCTGTCTACGCACCAAATTTCATTACAATCGGTTTAGTAGTTTTTGCGTGAAAGAGCAACAAACACACACACATACTTACAAACTTTCGCATTTATAATATTAGTTGGATAAAGAACAATAAACATTAACTTATTAATTTTTATTATATTTATACATCTACACGACTGTATAATAGAGTAGCCTATTAACTTGGTGGTATACAAAAAATAAGTATGAAAATGATGGTTGAACGAAACACGAGGCTGGTATCGCTTGTGACGTAATGACAGGACCGACTCTCCTTTATCTCCTATAATTATCTGTCGTATCTTCGCTTTATATTTTCCTTCTGAAAAATGTTCACCAAATATTAAAATGTTGTCCCTTTTCAGGTTTGTGATTATCCATTTTTAGGAGAACATATAAGATGAAACAAAGTTTCAGTTTCATTGCTGTATTTATCACTAATTTATGTTACAGTCTAGACAAAATCATTTAAATTATCTCATACTTTAATAGCTTATTATTCTTAATTGTTTTAATTTTTATGAAGAACCTTCGAACCTTCTGTTCTTCATAAAAATTCAAGTCAAGTATAATGTGAGAATTATAAAACATCATTCTCAATAAAACTTAATTTTCCTTACACTCGACACTGAATTGAAATGGCTCCTCTTATTCCTAAATTAATGTATTTTACTTCCGCAAAAACAAAACCTTAATTACTTAAGAACACAATACAGAGCGTTCATATTGAAACAAACGGGGCAATAAAACGATTCAACGCAAGACAAATGTTTAAATCAAGGACATTTCAAGTGAGCCTTAAACAAAGCACCAAAATTGTAATTTGTAAGAACATTCGGAATGGCTTGGACGAGCGGAGCGGTAGCGGAAGCGGGAGCGAAAGTGGAGCGATGGTGGAAACACAAACTCTTTTAATCAACGTAAATAATACAAACAACGCATAAATCACGCAAGTATAAAAAATAAGATAGCTTTATTTATTTATTTATTTATTTTAATGATATACACTTTATACACAATGTCAATAACTAACTTTGTGGAAAAATGGAACATATTATTGTAATATGAATGTTTTTTACGTTTATTTTTCTTCGCTTCGTTCGTCCCATCAATGGACAGAAAAGCATATGCCTAGTCCTTCTCATCGATCTACCGATTAGAAAACACTCCTGAAGATATAGGTTTGCCCTTGTCCGACACGATTGACCGGTTCTAAGTCTCCGCTATCCGCTGGTTCCCCGCTCCGGCCTTACAGCGTGCATTTTAATTAGGGCGGTAACTTACAACTTGGCTCATTCCTAGGTGCCGGTATCCCTGGAATCCGACTATACGCAAGTTAGTGATAAATAGTGCTGAGGCTCACTAAATCACATCTTATGAAAGGAGTTGAATTAAGACGCCCGACGCCGAAATGTTTAAAACTTTAATCTTACTGGAGTTATGGCGGGAATAAAGCTAGTTTAGTGAGTCACTTCTTAATTTCTATTCGCGTTCTGGTTTTAGTTTTTTTGTTTTGTTTTATGGGACATTCGATTTTATTTATATGGGTATAATGTTGAAATTGTGTTAGATGCTTATCTGGTTCTGATTAGGAGATGTCGTTTCGTGGGAAGTGATGAATTTTAGACATTACTACGACGACTGCTAATATATATAGAATATTGAATGTACATTGAGGAACCAATTCTATTTTTATGTTATAAAAACATTCTAAATATAACCCAGGTCACATTTATGTACGTAAATTTTCACCGGTTAAATAAAAAACAAAAAAGTGGTAATATAACATTATCTATTGAAACATTTTCCTTTTCTATGCGTAGAAAAGTTTTGCTTAACTACTAAATTATTACAATAATTATAAACTAACCATTAGAAACATCCACAATCTGGGAAACGCCTCAGAAAATCCCATAAGTGCCAAACCGCGCTCCAGTAAAACAAAATGATCACGAGACTATTTAAAATTGAAATCCTTATAATTTTTCGCGAAATCTAGAAAGCTCGGCGCGTACATCTGTTAATCCTTCTTTATAACGGGCTTAAGCGCAGCGGGCTAAGTATATCCGGGTGCATCGGATTTTTGTATCGCTCCATTTTCCCCGGAATTAAAAGCGTTGACTCTGAAAATTATTTACAAACGTGCCAGGATTACAATTAACGTTTATCGCGTAGTTTTATGAAACCAAAATATTCTGGAAAATGGAGGGAATAAAGTTAGCTTGAGATGCAGCTGCAGCGGTAGGGAATAGTGTTATGTTATATTCTGAATACGTTTAGAAATTTCCTACTTCGTCGGAAGTTTAGGACCCTGAATCGCTTATCATGTTCGTGTATGAGGTTTATTTTTATGGTAAATGCATGTCCTTTTCACGAGGATTGGTAGTAATGATTTTTTTATTTAAACCGTGGTTTTAGGTGCTATTTAGTTTGAGTGCTACTCAGGAAATATTGTTCAGTAAAGAAATGTTTTAGTCTAATAATAATAAACACATTCACATTAAAACAGTAGCTATAGAATCAATTTGTTAACAACAATTAAATATATTTGAATTTGAATTTACATTCTTACCATCGTCAAACAATTACGCATTATGCCTCACATTAAAACCACTACCAAACAAAAATATACAAATATAGAAGTAAGCATCACACATTTCATCATGCCAGCATTGATTCACATCACAGAAGCAGGTCGTGCGGCTCATCACAAATCGTTTTTTCTCAACGCACAAGGAGAGGAGTGTTGATATTTATACGGACGATAACACGTTTTCACGCACGAACGGATCCGACTGAAATAATCTGCCGCACGGATTAACATTCGACGGGATATAGATGAGGAAGGTGACATGAGAAAAATTTATTTATAGTTATGTATGTGGAGAATCGATGGAAATGGTTTAGAACTGGGGTTAAATTTTTTATTTATGGTGGAAAGATCATTTTGATTTGTTGAAATCCTAAAGTAAATTTTGTTGGAGAAATTTGGATCATTGGAAATCATAATGTGTCAGAGTGTCTGATGGTTATTCAAATTTATTATGAGAACGTATACAGTGTTTGCGTTTTAGGATGATAGTTATTTTAACAAACTTCGAAATCGTTTTCAGAACATCATAAAGATTTTGTAAAAAGAAAAGTAAAGGATTAGATTCCTCATAATATAAAAATAATTACATATGATTGATTTTGATATGATTAAAATATGCATTTTCAGAGAGAAAAATTCGAAAGAAACTGTTATATCTCTTTTTGTCTTATTTTGATGACCATATACATCATTATAGCTAAAAAGCTACGTCAATACATTTAAAAATCTTTATCGACGATACCATGTTCGAAAATGTAATGTACCTATGTATACAACTGAATTAACAAGTCCTCATAATCCTTAAATATAATCCGTTACCAAAATAAGTGTTTATCTCGGAAAAATTCACACGTAGCTCAATTTAAATCTGCTTTTTAAACATTCCAGCTTGATGTTGTTTTAACAAGTAAGTTTGTTATATTCCCTTCAATGCTTTAAAATAATTACACAGACCTTTTTCAATTCTTATTATATTTTTACAAGCTTCTGCAATGTTAGAGAACGGTTCATCATGTGGTAGCAATCAATGGACACCTTTATTATTTCTGTCAATATTTAGAAAATAACAACAAAGCCAGTTTTAATATTAACTCAAAGAATATTTTATACAACAAAAACAATAATATTTTTTTTCACAAATTATGATATAGACACTTCAATGTGCTTTTATTAAAATAATAAATGTACGTATATTATTTTAATCAATGCGGTAAAAGTTCGCATTAGGTAAATTTTACTAAAAGAATGTACACATAAGGTAATGGCTCCAATAATAGAACTTCCAATAGCCTTGGTCCAAAAAGGACTCAGGGTTCAATTATCTATTCTCTATCGAGCCACGCAGAGGGACAAAGGGTCCCAAAATGGCGACACTAGTGCCATTCCACGTTGAAAGGGTAGAGAACTTGTAAGAACTCCCTTTTAAAGTTATGATTACACGGTACAGCCCGCTGTATAGATAAAAGACAATGAAATAGACACAGTACAGTTTGATCATCCATTTCATAAATAAACATTTTAATCTTATTAAGAGTCCAATTAAATAAAACACGCAAAACAAAATCTCAAGCAATATCACCATTAAAATCCGCCCTTTAAAGAAAACATTGTAAATACGATCGGACGAAATCGTCAATAAAAGGAACGAACAAATTCACAATTAGACGAAACAAGTACAAGCACTCGTTAAATTTACACGCTCTATGACTTAAACTCAATTTGATTGGCGACATACAAACCTTGTTATCTTTAAGGAAAATAAGTGTTTTTTGTTTAAGAGATGAGCGAAATTAAATTTGGAAATTGCTTTTTTATTATTAATGTGTAGTACCTGGATGACCGAGCTTTGCTCGGTTTAACTTCGTGAAGTTAGATTGTTTATAAGCGTTTTTTTCCAAGATCGTTTAGGAATTTTTAAGTGAACACGTGCATTAAGAAGACACAAAACAATATAAACAATTAGTCTAACCTCAAAGCAAACACTCATTGACTTCGTTACTTAACGACGCCATCTGCTGGAACTTTAAATATTCGCCAAAAAATAGTATTATTATTCGCCAATAGATGTCAGGAAGAAAAAATAGTATTAGTATTATTATTCGCCAATAGATGTCAGGAAAAGTCATAATAAATTGGGACTACGCCTCCTATTTGTTAAAAAAGTAAGTTTAAGTCGATAAAACACGAATAAAACACGAATATGACATTTTCTAAAAAAGATTCCTAGCGAGATCGATTTATCGCCCCCGAAACCCCCTATATACTAAATTTCAAGAAAATCGTTGGAGCCGATTCCGAGATTCCAATTATCAAATATACAAATATATATATACAAGAATTGCTCGTTTAAAGATATAAGATTTATTTTATTTTATATAGTTTAGTGTAAAGTCATAAGCATTTAGTTGGAATTGGATTTGAATTAATGAAATGATTTATTGTATGGAATATTTTATACATAATTTTTGTATTAAATAGCAAATAGCAAATCAAATCCATACAAGGGAACAAAGCTATATATTTCGCAAACATTTTTTATAATATCGAATTGAACTTGCAATGTTTGAATTTATGTTACCTTAAGAAAAAGTATATTTCAATACATTGTCCTAATTTTCCAGTTTAAACATATACGTGTTAATAATGCATTTGTACAGAAATGTGTCGGAAACAAGTGCCAATATCCAACGTAAATAGATTGTGACACCGGCATGTCTGCTGCGCCATACGGTCCACACAATTTGGATGACTATGAATGCAAAGTGCCTTTAATGTGAAATTATTTCGTGTAGTCTCATTGTGTTATGATAACATCATTAATTGTTAATAGAATGTTATATTATTTCATTTACAGAAGCTCTCTTTACAGCCGTTATTTATCCACTGCTTGTATCTCTGCTATCTGCTATCCTATGCCTCACTATTTAGCTATTGTTAGTTTCTTGCCGCTTATTTTTGCCTGCTTCCTTTCGTAAACCATCACTTCACCGAGTCATAGGGCGCCCTACACTGGTCGCGGACGAATTCCAACAAGCACCCGTGGCCCCTTCACTTATGTGGCTCGACGGAACACAGTGGGGTTTTAGTCGGTAGGAATCCGACATAACCCACGACCTCTTCCCCGGGGGCCGTGGGTATCTATGCAAGATTTCCCCTATAAAAAAAAATAAAAAAAAAAGGGCGCCCTACACTACGTTTGTCAAGCGGTGGTTTCGCGGTGCCCAAGAACCTACAGAAGTTATCTTTGTGTATTTAACATTAAACGATGTTGTACATTCGCGTTTTAAAATACATTTATAGCTTGGTTTTAATTAATCGTACTAATTTAAAATCATAATTATCATTCTCTACATCTTTTTGTGTCATTTTTAAGTGTCAATAATTATGTAATTAATTCACACCATAAAAATATTGTACCAATATTTTGGAAACCTTCACTCATTAGAAACTGTATTCAGATTGACAGCTACTATATCTTTTTAATGCCAGAACGGGCAACTGAGCTGTAGGTTGGCCTAATGGTAAGCGATAATTATCGCCCATGAACACGTACACTTTAGACACACCAGTGTAGATTATATTAGCGTGTGAAAAACAAAGCGTCTACCGCACAATGAAGGGTTCTTTTCATCAACATAATGCCTCAACGCTTGTCACTCCTTTTTGTTACGTCAAATTACGCATGATTGATTCATCTCCAGCGTGGGCCATTACCGTATTGATGTCCTGAATGCGTGGGCGAATGTATCGCTTAATTATGTTTCGAATTCATGGACATTATTAAGGACTCTATTCATGAAAGCATTTTTTGAAGTCTATTTTCTGTTTTGTGTTTCGAGCTAGATCTTATTTAAATAGGCCTACGCGGGGGGCACTAACTTTCAAATTAAAAAGAAAATGAAAACCAAATTAGTTTATTATTAGTTCCGAGGTGTAAAAGTTTTTTGAATTCGATTGAAAAGACACTAGTCACGGCAGACTTGGAGCGGCAAGCTATATAGAAATGTATCTAGTAACCATCTGCAATACAAGTTTGAAATTTTTCGCCGTACCCTCCGAATGATAATAAACACTAGCGCATGCGACGTAATATAGTCCTAAATTTCCGGTCTGAAACAACACACACAAATGGTTTATTTGGAGAGACTAGAACTCCATTCGCGTCAGCATCCTATTGCAGCAGATGTATCGATGTAATATACTTGTTATTACTGATTCGAAGAATTGCTTTTATTTATTTATTGATGTTTGGTTTCTTTACTGTTTGCATGCGAGACTAATACCAGGTTCATAGTATTAAAATAAAATTTATGCTGTGATTACTTTGGCAGCAGATTTAATTATGTTGCACTATGTTAATAAGTTTTTCGAGTTTTTATTTCATAAAAGAGGATAATATAATATTTCATTCCAATACATTCTTTTCAATACAGAATTTTAACACAACTATCTATACCTTGGTTTATAAATCTTATTCATAGAACGAATACAAAACATATACAATTACTAATGACCAATTAATCTCTTTATTACATAAATAGAAAAACAAGAAAGTTTAATCAAATAACATTACTTTAATACATTCTCGTGTAAGCAAACCCCAAATCCATTACGCAATACTTGAAAAATAAGCGAAGTGTTATGTACTACGCAACTAACAGCCTATTAAATATTACAAGCGATTTCCATACGTAGCTACAAGGCTTAAATATTAGAATAGCATGTAAGAATTTATACGAGACGCTGCTGGGTTGGGTATACACAAATGGGTTAATACCTACAGATAAACATATTTTCGGTTACATTCGATTAAACATGAGAAAACTTGAGTTTATTCCTTTGCGTATTTTCCTAAATACTTGAAAGAACATACTGTAATATTGTATGAAACAAGCAGGAATAGAAATATTGTTCCAAAAATTAAAAAAAGTAGATTTTTTCAAACATTTTATATAAAAAAAGGATATACAATGTTGACTGATTTGTAAAATAGATTTTATCACGATTGTATTAAGGTTAAAATACTTTGACATAAACATGAACTCTTCCCTACCGATTGCTCAGATTTATAATTTTATAGCTTTAATGGGTTAAAATACAAAAAGAAATCGAATCAAATCGGAAACTTATGGAGCAGGATTTTAACCTGATTCTCCCGTCCGTTAGGCGTTATTTATGTTTTGTATTTTTCAAATATATAAAAATGGGATTAAATACTTTAATCAATGTTAGTTACTTTATAAGCATTCTGAATCATCATTAATATAATACTAGCATAGACAGAGATCTGTAATGCTCATTTTGAGGTTATTTTAATCATGCATGTTGAATAACATAGCGATAAATTCAACTTTACACAATAGCACCTCGTCTCGTTGGACGATGATTAATTATTTATGAAATGCATCAGAACCTTTCCCCTCTACGGAAAACAGATCTTCATATCCACGCATCACAAAAACCACGACCGATATATATCCTACTAATATTCGATTTTGAATGATCTAACGTAAACCCGAAAGGGTCCCGGAACGTGCTGACTACCAAAACCGCCAACTTTAAAATAAACTACACATAAAATACGCGTACTAATCGAGAATATAGGATTAGGGCCCGTAATGGACCCCTAATTCAGACCCAAACGAACCCGGGGTTTCTAATTAAGCCCCTAATTGAAAGGGACCGTACTTGATATTTGAACAACGACAGGCAATTGAATTTTTGTTTGTTACCTTCGAATATTTTAATTCTGGCGATTTTTTTTCTTTTATATAATAGCTGGTAACTGAGCTGGTGGTTCGCCTGGTGGTAAGCGATCACTACCGGCCATGAACATTTGCAAATGAAGGGCCGCTTCAATTGCTTTGCCTGCTTTTAAAGGGAACGAGGGAAGGGGCAGAAGGGGAAAGGATTAGGAAAGGATTGATGAGGGGAATAAGTAAATGGATTGGTAAGTATGAGGGAAAGGTTGTGGGCCTCGAGATAACACGTTGAAAGTACGCGTATGACTGTTAATTGCGATAAAAATTAAATAATCGTTTTCTTGTGTTAAGTTTCATATATGAAATTAAGAGCTACATAATTACAGATCACTGTACATAAAACATATTACATCTGTAATTCTTTAGCTCTTATTAATTGAAAAATCGGGATGACGGGTCTCAAATCTGATAAGCTAATTTTTGATAATTTAATTTCAAAAAAATTGCAATGGCACTCTTTTTAGAACTACAACTGTTTATATAATACGTTTGTCTTTGTATTATAGTAACAACGAAGAAAGTAAAATCAAAATTAGTTGACAATAGGCGAAGCAATTAGTACACATTAGTGAGTGATCCAGCATCAGACAATTACTAAGCATCTCGTTGGAAACTCCAGTAAGTAAGCAATCAATGAGTTATTTTATACAAAGCCTTTCAAGTAAATGCTCTTTATTAAAGAAGCGAAGCCGTGAAGCGAGCTATGTATACAACCGAACGACAACTGAGTCGTTTAGCATTCAAATAAAACTTGTTCACTCGAGCTTGTTATTTTAATAACGTCTACAAACTAACTTTGTTTAATTTAGTTCTTTCATAAAGCAAGAGACTAACCTTTAACAAATTTCATTAAAATAATAATAAAACCTTTGCGGGGTTTCATTTTTAATATCCTTAAATTATCTTCACAAACAAAACAAACGCAAACAAATAAATTGTGCACAACTCGTAAAGAGGAGAAAAAGTCAAACCTTATTACAGCCTTAAATAAGTTATCAAGACGAAGGCTTCGTGGCTCATATTTCAGAACGGGAAACGTTAATTTTAGCCGCAAACAAAACAGCTGTGAATTCTTAACGTACATACAAACTTAATATGGGCGAAACGGGTCAATCAAAAGTGAAATAAAAGGCAAAGCAGTAAAGTCCAAAATTGAACAATAACGTTGCTGACTTAAATGGATGGTGATTTATTACATACATGGTGTTTTTCGTGTCGAATGTCACATCATAATTTGGTTGCCCTCGCAAATAAAAGTACTATTTCGTGTGTATCACCTGAACCTACACGAATATAAAGCAGTGTTGCCCTAAGCCGACCTTGTATCCCGACAATGAATAATGGTAATGATGTACATTAATTTTCACCTCTTTTAAAAAACGCGAAGTTGATTTTATGTTTCAGTATATCTACAGAATCAAGACTTTCAATGCGACATATTGCCTTTAAAATATATTGCACGTTGAGTAAACTGCATCAGTTTTATTCCAAAGAAATAAAAGTGTTCTAAAGAAATTAGATCTTACTGATATTTTAGTTGTACATGCTAGTTTGATACACTTAACATCCTCACTGAGAGGTTTGTTGATGGAACGGATATTACAATCATAATATAAACCGTACCGTAAATAAAAGACGATTTATTAGCGAAGCACCTGTATTGGAAACTTTTTCTAGAAGCAATAAATTGACAGCGAACTAATTAAAACCGCCCGTTTCTCTCAACTTTGACGGTTTGCGGATAAATAAGAGCGAATTGAAGACTTATGCAAGAAAAGACGAGGACCCTTCCCGGGGCAGGTCTATGCGATTCTTAATTGGATGTTTTTATTCCACAGATACAATCATCGAATACACGCGATTTGAGAATATTTTATGTTTTGTGTCACGCTAACAACCTTAATAACCACGAGTGTCTTTTCAAGTTCTATTTCAAGGACTTCATAATAGTCCTTCACAAATGGTATTTTATGTAGAAATTTATTCTTTACGTCAGTACGAGTCAAGCGTTTATGAATTTATAGCTGGTAAAAGTATGTAATATTCACGAAAATATAAAATCTGATACGTGTACAGTATTTAAAGATACAGCTTTTTTTATATAACCGTACTCTTTATTCTCTAATAAAGTTAAGTATAATTGAGTGGTATAAGGAGGAGTTTTAAAGAATAAGATATAAGATCAGATAGGTTCACATGATATCTTATAAATCTTTTAAATAGATAAAAGATTGGGAAGACACTGGCCTTCGAGACACAGTTCACAACTTGATCGAAGTTCAGATTCTGTATAATTGTTGTACTACTACTATTTTCTTTCGAAATAAATATTGTAAATATAATATTATAAGTAATAACGTATTTCTTCATTAAATTATTGTAACACTACCTTACGTTCGTTTTATTACCTATATTGTAAACAGGCTCAAATTATAACAGCAATTCATTACGAAAAATCGGTTGAAATACAACACAAGAACACTATAGCCTTACGCTCTCGAATATCTGATTTCTTTGTAATATTTTTCCAAGTTTTTAACGAAGTGAGCTTTAATAGGGGTCGAAAGACGGAAATTTTATTAAAAAATCTCAAGGATGGGAACGCTGCGATGTCCTAATTTAGTCTGTTAAAATGAGATCCCAAACAATTTGCTAAAGTTAAATTTCGACTATATTTTACAATGTTGAATACGCCGCATGTTATTAATTACTTTTCCTTGTCAGGTTCACATTCTAGAGGGCTAATACAATCCGAACCAACATGAACGAGAACATTTGAAGTTTATGTTGATAACGTGTAAAATAACTGGCGTAATCTTGAAAATTGTTCCACTATACATAACATAACCTCTCAAATTATACTGCAGAGTATATTTTATTCTATGCATAGCCTACTTTTGCAGTTATATTCAAATAAAGTCTAATAGTAGTGAAATTTAATGTTAATGTTCGATTTCTTCTTAACAGGTTTATCTAACTTTTAAAATAGTTAATCTTGTTAAATTTGGCTAAAGCTATGTAAAAATAAGATACAGAGCGACACAATGTCACATGTTCTCTCAAAGCCCGCTCGCACAACGTTGATTAATCCCGCTATCGATCAAAAGCAAAACAGCGTCATAAGCGCTTTAAAGCATCAGGTTTATTTTACCCTCGCGTTAGTGGAAATCTTAATTAACCTAATTTCAGCGCATGAAATATTTGCGCACAGCAAAGTTCCAGATAGTTCCGTGAGAATTATGAGGAGTTTCTTATATAACAGCTAACAAGCCTGCACATTTTTATACAAGTCTTTTGGAGTGTCGTTTGTTGATAAATATTATTTAACGGCAAGATTTTAATAAAGACGACGTTCTTGGAACGTGATGCTTACAAATTGTATTTTTTCTACCGACTATTCTTTAAATCTTAATAACGGCTATGAAGTAAAAAATAACAATATTCCAGGGATATAGTCGATAAAGATTGCGATGCTACTTGAATTGAAATATTTTTCAACTTACCTTGATTTTAAAATTGTTTTCATTAATCTATAATAACAATTCTTACGTACAATTAAATTATGTATTTGTAATAGAACATCTCCGAAACTATTATATTGATTTTTGTATATTTTTTTTGTTATGTTGATTAGTCTTAGAATAGATAAATTTCGCTTAAGTGATAAGGGGTCCTAGCAGTTTACCGGGTCAGCTAGTGTATTGCATGAATAATGAAAACAGAACAGAAACGCCTAAATGAAAACACAGTTAGTAACGACTATGTTATGTATTTCTTCCAGCAGTATGTGTCGTTATATCACTCATAATATAGTTTGCTTAATACACAGTCTTGAAAGGTCAAGTCTATGGACGTGGACAAAGATGCAATACTCAAATTTATCTAATTAGGTCGCCATAAACCTCAAATCTCCAACCAGCATCATCCACAATCAAATATGAACGCCTTCGCTCGACCTGCCGTAGCCGAAAGTCACCAAATACCAAAATCAACCCCAAGTCGAAGCAAATCCAGTCAGCAATTATCCCTCCCAATATCAGATTCCAAGGATAGTTCTTCGTAATTCTCCACCATAATTCCCGGGGGTTATTAATTTCAAATAATCCCGATTGTCTGATAGTTGCGTTAATTTCGGGGACACACAATTTATAAGCTACCGAATTCAGACGCGTTAGCTCGCCCGCCGTTTAATGAAATAACTAGAATATTTCGGGTTTAACGAGCGCCGTGTGAATGTTTGTACTTCATAAAATAAACCTGGTTATAGTTGGAATATCCTCATTTGGATACTGTCTCTTATTTCAAGGGTGAAACTGAAGATACTATAAGTTGTACTCATAAACAAACATATATGTATGAATGATTCATCTATACAATGGATTTTAGTTTTTTACTCTTCTTTAATAATTTTATATTTAAGCAGTGATCAGTTATTTGTGACTTCTTAGGGCAAGGATATAAAGAAAAAAGTCTCTGTTAAAGTATAGGTACCGTAACATATCTGGTGTGGAAACTGAAAATATTTGTTTCCGATATTATAGTGGAACGAGATAATTATACGTTTAATTTGCAGCTGTTGCAACAGCAACGTTTCGAATATGACGTTTGTTTGGAATTTCTATTAAAGTGAAACTGGTATTAAAATTGCCAAATTTTTTCATTTTTTAATTATTGTCATCATTGAACCTACTCTTCTCCCTAAACTTTATTTTTCACACGTCACGTTACCACGCACGGCACGTCTGGTTACCAGGAATAAATCGCTATACAGGGATAAGATCGCCAATTGTTTTATTTTATAAGGAGGTTCAGTTTCAAAGTAAAGTATTAGAAAAATGCATATAAAAAAATATTTCTCTACATTATTATTTAGATAGAACAGTAATGATCCTGAATACAATATAGATTTTCTGTATTTCTTATTTTTCTTTCGATTTTTAGTCGTTCATTGACCCTTCGCAACTACCTAATTACTTATATTATAGATATGGATGTATTTTGTTATCTGTTTAATACAAATAGATACGTTACTGACATCAAATTTTAATAGAGCCAATAGTATTCAAGGTGGTGGACATAATGAAACGAAAAGTATAAGATGGGCCATGGTCCATTATAATTAATAGCATGCATTTGAGGTTGTTTTAAAAATTTTTCGTTACACCTACGTAAAACTTGTTATAATACGTGTGCATGATTATAATGAGGCGAACATAATTAGCGTGCTTCTTTAAGCGGTAGAAATAAACATGATCATGCCTTACAGGGAATTAATACACGTACAAATGAAAACAAAATCGCCAGCCAATAGGTAATTCCATGTGCAATTTTGTGTCATAAATACATTTTACATAAGCCCGGTAATCCCGTGGATAAAATATGTTCTAGATACAGTGCCCAGTGGCGTGTGCCGAAGAGCGGTCCTCCATTACATGCTACAGTGGCCAAGTTCGCTAAACGCTGGTGATTTGTTGCCCCATATGCTAACACGTTGAAATATGGCGTTTAAATGGCCTGTACGTTCAAAACTTTCCTTATTAACCATGATCCTTGGCGCGTAATGCCCGCTTTTGTAAACGAATTTTATTTCTAACAGGATATAATATGGGAGTTGCTTATCGGTTCTTCTACGTTGAAAACCGTTAGAGCAGACGGCAACTAATTGTTGTCTAATTTTGAACGGTTTTTGTAACAAACGTGAGTTGAATGAATAAAAAGTAGCATGAACTTGTAATGCGTAGATGTCGAGAATCGACGTTAGATTTGCTTTTAAATTATTAACTAACAACGAATAGAAAATATAAATGTATCTTTAGAAAATAATAAGAAAGAAAGAAGAATGTTTATTTAATACCATATAATGTTAACAAACGTATAATAAAAAGGTGGAATTATAATTTATCGGTGTGGGGCTACAGAGAGTATCTACTCAGCATGTGCTACGCGTAATACGCAGCGCCGATGTTCAGTATCCACTTGTTGGAGTGACAAAATAACAATTTTAATAATAAACAATGACATGTAATAATTCTAAATTTAAAATTGAAACACAATATCGTACATGTTTTTACACAAATTATCCATAAAAATAATAAATATCTGATTGGATTAGATATTTATTATTTTTATGCATGATGCAGACAGACAGACGTTTGGAAAAAGGATTTTCTATTAGTCTGGATGGTTATTCGTGTATCATAAAACGCATTTAGAAGTATACTTCATTAAAAAGAAAAACATAAAACAAGTATATATATATACATCGTGCTAATGGCGGTTCCATACTTAAGATGCAGAGCATGTTACAATAACAGTTCTTTTCAGAAATACGGTCTCAAAAAATCGACAACTGCATTTATCTGTGTAACATCATGTGAATAAACTTCACAGCATTAAGCGGTCGACGCCGCGGGAATAGCTAGTACACGTAAAAGAAACACTATTAGTATTCGTACAGCGATATTTTAAATTAAACTTTGAAAATGGTCATTTGCATTTAGCTTTGTGTAAGTAGCTTGTATTTTTCCTTTCATTTGCACGGTTCATGTTAACCGACTTAAATACTATAAGAATACGAAAAGGGTTCTCAATTTCTTTGTTTACCCGATAATTTCGTGGGTTTTTTAACGAATAATTATTGTGTTCGATGGGAAATCATTGTCATATCGTCCCACTTTAGAAATTGGAGTGGTGCCTCCGTCCCCAGAAACGTTTATGCTTTAAATTAATTACAGTAAAAAATTATAATTTTCATACATTAAAACAATTAAATATTTCAAGTTTTATTTATATAAGGTCATGATTGAATATTGTATAAAATCCCGTAATATTATTAAAATACAATATTGGCATCCAGCACACGTGTTCCGCCACGCTTCAGTGGGCATTTGCCATTTAGCTAAGCGTATTTGGTTCAGGATTCGCTTATCATTGCTCTAACGTCTGTGCATACTGACTAGACTCAGATTTCGGATAATACCATATCATTTTTCTTTTCAAATTGTAAGAAAACTCAAGAGAGCCAGATATATGTAGCGCTGGGAATCGTTGTGGTTATTTAATGGATGAGTAAAATGAAGTAAAGAAAAGACATAATACATTACCGACATCGGCCAATCAGCGTTATTGTATTGAATTTAGTATACGATTGTATTTTAAGATGTATTTGATTAGAATATTTTTTGAAACAGTGTTTAAGTATTTAAGGTTATTTTTGAGATATGAAATTTATTCTTATTGGATCCTTTTTAAGTATACGACAAGATTGGTATACGAGAAGATATTGTTGATCATTATTTACTTAAACTTGCCCTTAATGCTCAATATTTTTTTTAATGTTATGCTTTTATCAATTACTAACTGTGCCCCGCGGTTTCACCTGCGTAAGTACATATCCCGTAGAAATATCGGCATAAAAAGTTGCCTATATTTTATTCCAGTTGTCCAGCTGTCTACGTACCAAATTTCAATGCAATCGGTTCAGCAGTTTTGCGGGAAAGAGCAACAAACACACACACATCCTAACAAACTTTCGCATTTATAATATTAGTAGGATTGTTAATACAGTTCTTCGTACAGTTTCGAGCAAACAATATTGATTTTTTTATTGTTTAAAATTTAATTCATCATATTTCGTAATGGAGTTGGTGAGATATAATACAATACAATAAAACGGACATATTTTCTGCAACTCGACGTCAAGTGCCTACTTTGCGTGAAAAGAAAAGGAAGGGATGACCAGTCAAAGCTGAAACCATCCCAGCTCCTCCATGTAGCTAAGCAGCTTGTGAGGGCTGCCGAAAACCTCTAAGAGGGACCTAGGTGAACCCATGTGCCTATTGATGTTGAGTTATTTACTCACCTTTTATAGTACCTGTAAAGTATGCATATGTAAATGTTAGGAGTAATAGATTATTATGCTTGTATTTATATAAAAAGTACAGCTTTTTACCTATAAGACTGGACAAATTTGAATTAAAGGATCAAAGGAAATCATGACATGACTCCAACAATGTTCAGCATTCGTGGTTACTTCGTTTTGTTATTTGCATCTGTTCAATACTTTACCCAAAAATAATTTTACAATATTCCTTATAACGCCAACTTATATGTCTATATTTTATTTTTATTCTTTTAGTAACTTAATGATTATATGCGATGTACAACTATCCGCAAAACAGATTAACGTCTTGAATTTAAATTATCTCGAAGTAAATTTTCATTTGACATGCCGCAGCTCCCTCCGCGTAGTCCAAAAATAGACAGCCCCGGGGTTTTCCTTGCAAAGTTCCCGGTCGAATAGTATTTTTAGGATAAAAACTTCCATATCCTTTCTCGGGCTACGAACAAGCTTTATATGAAATTTCATCCAAATCGTTTCAGTTGCTTAGGTGTAAACAAGAGACAGACAGAGTTACTTTAGCATTTATAATATTTGTAGGGAGAGAAAGCGGGGTTTATGCTTTTCTTTGCTCAATTCCTTTTTTCACCTTTTTACAAACGCTCTGTATATTCAGTGAATATTTAAAAACAAAATTAAAAATTATACCGGAGAACGTTTTTGAAATAGCAAATATAATGCGATTGCTTTAGCCGGGCGGATTGAGAAAGGATCCGGAAAGTTTAAAGCAAAGTAATTACACAACTTTTTGCTTCATTAAGTTAATGGAAAAAGCACGTAAGTTGTATGGAAATTTTGAAAGTACTTAGTCGTAAAAATTTGTTTTTATTGCTGAGTAAATTGGGTTAATTGTGCATTTAATAACGAGTTTTTACGATGTGTAATATACCTAGGTATTTTACCTATGTATTTAATTTTAAGAAAAATTATCATATTTTGTATATGATTTAGATTTAAGATTCGAACCTTCGTCTTTCAGATTAGCGACGCCTTCGACCACTAAACCCACAATCCAATCTCAGCAATTACTAACTCTTTCTGTTTCAAGTTTCTATAAAACCACTGCACGCAATGAAATATGTGCCTACACATGTTAGCAACATTACATAAATGATTATTTAATAACCATAAAATATCATCTGAGAACTATCACCGCCTAAAAACACCCACTCCAACCGCTGCCGTAATGAACTTTTGATTGAACCTAACTAACCCCAACATTAACAAACATCGCAACCATTCGCACATGGTAACCACAATAAATATGTCAGCATTACATTGTCATTACCCAGTTGGTCGGCGCCGTAACTTGCAGATCATTTGGCAATAGAGCGCTCGCAAACTATACTAATTGCCTCCCACCGTTTGATATCGCTAAAATCCATGTTTTGAGTGCTGGGGCGGAGTATCTGTTAAGAGCGGAACGCGATCAGATTTATTTGCTGTGAAACATGCGAATAAGACTGGTGGTTGTAGAAAAATAGTAATTAACTTCGTAATATAAATAATTCACTCTAATACTAATAGATAAATTATTTTTATTTCATAAGCAGCCCCGACTTTGCAAGGATTTGCAATTATTTATGTTACATACATATATCCTTTCCTTTTGAATTGCTCTAGTGGGCATTGGATTTCCACAATACCATTCGCTGTATTTTTATTGCTCTGCTTACGAGTCATAAATAAAAAAAATCTTCTTTGTATTATTCACACTTTGTAGATAAAATAATGAAGAATCATCCAGAAATTAAACTTGAAACTGAGGAAAGACAGACAACCTATTTATATATTACCGTTAACTTCATGAACGTATAATAAATCCACTAACCAAAGGAGTGAATCAGAACATTGCATAGTTTTAAGTTAAGATCCAAACACTTTTTTGATTTATATGTGCAATTGTATAGAGGTGAATATAATAACATCAAGCATTATTTTTATCCAGCCATAATGACCTTACCTTACCTTACTTAATGTATGATACATTGATAGTTCCCTATGAAACTTTGAACTGTTACTATCCATTTAGCACGCTGGCGCTCTCTCCCCATTCCCGCCTCTTATCTGTGAGCGTTTCAGCGGCCCTCACCTATATCACTAATGGCACGCACACATAACCACGTGATTATATACCAACTTGTACCCGATTGTACAGATAACGTTATGTTGTGCGGGTTTGTATAATTTGATTATTTCAACATTCGCGCTCCACTGCGCTTCAGGTGGTCAAGTGGCGCTATTGTAAATTTCGTTTATTGGATTAGGACGTAGTGTGGGATCCTGGTTTTATGAATTAACCACATATTACTGCCAAATATTTGAATTACCGTGAATAGCGCGATAGCAATGATTTTTGTAGTAAGTAATTATATTTTATTTTTTATTTTCTCCAGAACATTTTATGTTATTAATTGTGATGCCCTGTTTAAAGTTTTATAATGTTATGTGAAAAACGAAGAATGTAACCTCTCCAACACATTTCTAGAATGTCGGAGCAGTTGAGAACACGATACATCAAACAGGCTGCGTTTAGTATGCGTTTAGAACGTTTAGACTTGTCAAAAAGTTATATTTTATACGGAAATGATTTTGTAATATAACTGAGGTTTTCCAATAACCTATTTGTGTCATCTCATTTCAGTTTCTTATGCAAATGTCAGTCCCCTCTACTCCCTTACACAAACATCATTCAAGTGGTTCAATGCGAACTCCGATATTGGGTTGGCCTTTATAACTGTCATCGCATGTTATGTGTCCATAGCCTACCCGCCTATAAGGCAGCCCCAGTGCACTACGCTGACCCAATTTGATTTGATTGATTTCTTCATTTCACATAACACAGATTTCCTTCTGATGTTGTAAATTCACATGCCCAAATTCATTAAAAAACTTATTTATTAGTAGTCGTAACATATTTCGATTGGACTAATGCAACTACCATTTATATCAAACGCACGCTACCGGTCATTATTATTATACACATTATTATAAAAAAATTTTAATTTGATTTTTTAAAACAAACCCTCCATATACTACTAATATTGTGAGCTTCAACGTTTGTGAGGATACGTATGCTTCTTACTCTTTCACGCGAAATCCACTAAACGAAATTTGATATAATTTATTAATGACGTAGCTTGTGTTGGTACATACCTGGTGGTTATAATGTAAGCTATAGAAATACATTAATTTTGAAACCGCGCGACACGGCAAGTATCTGAATAATTGCTAAAAAACACAAAAATACGTTTAAAATATTAACAATAATGATAAGTTGTACAAGTTTATTAAATGAGCTCAGGCTTATTAATCATAAAATATTTTATCAAACATATGACGTATGTATAACATACGACCATTGATCACTCAGTGAAGCATTGGTATACACACTACTTCTTTCCGATGCCTACATTTTTCCACCTTTCAAACTAAGAGCTCAAATCTAGTTTCTAAAGAGTTAAAAATTAGAAAATTTCAAGCAATCCATCACGAATCCCATTACAAGCTCCCACAATCTGATTCACAATCGCTACTAAAATTATAATTCACCTAAAAAGGGGATGAATAAGTAAGGTGGCGAGTTTCCGCGTAATTTCCCTGCTACATACATTAATGGCTACATTATACACACTCGAGCGGATTGTAATCACGAAACGATGAAGCAATTAGAGGGTTAAAAACCGTTGAAACCCGCCCGAGGATACATGTCTTTTTAATTTGAAGGGTTTATGGTTGCGTGATGAATTTGTAACGGATTTTTTTGCGACCTTGTTTAGAATTTATTCGGGCATTGGTTATTGTGGAGGTAATATAATAGAATAGAAAGGTGAGGAAAACTTATTGTAATTATACGAGCTTAGGGGTCAAGGACTGGGTAGTCGGAATACTACAAATACTATAAATCTTCCTCTAAAGTAATTAATAGAGATACGAGTATACTGGAGCAGCGAAAATCTGTTCAATTATTTCAGAAAAAGGTATTTTAAGAATATTCAGAATATAAAACAATGATTAATAAATACCGATCTGTATAAAAGTCAAAATTAATCTCAAACATTAATTTATTCTATTAGAATTCTTATAAAAGTACTTTTGAATCGTGATAACATAGTTTTCACGTTTACCACCGATCAGAAAGCAGTTTACAGCTATTGTACATACGTAATATCTAATAATCTAATTCTTTATCTGCATTTCTAACTAATTGTAACCTACTAATATTGTGAGAACTGAATAAAGATGTTTTTATGATAATAATGATATTTTATTATTAATAATGAAATGTTAGCTTATTAGCTAACACAGTACATCTTTCTTGATAAAATCAAAGCTTTCAAAGGCACAAATCATGGCGAGTTAGCAGAAATGGAGGTATTGTTAATTTATGATGAATCGTCCACCTTCGTGACTTGTGGCGTTCGGGCCGTGTGTAACACGCTCTTTATCCTATTTATATTATAAACGCGAAAGTTTGTATGGATGGATG
This sequence comes from Zerene cesonia, assembly GCF_012273895.1. Taxonomy (NCBI): domain Eukaryota; kingdom Metazoa; phylum Arthropoda; class Insecta; order Lepidoptera; family Pieridae; genus Zerene; species Zerene cesonia. The sequence continues at coordinate 209,735 of NC_052105.1, read as the reverse complement.
TATCTATATATGGATGTTTGTTACTCTTTCACGCAAAAACTTCTGAACCGATTGCAATGAAAATTGGTACGTAGATTGGTACGTTATTATGCTAAGCCGATCCTGTTGTAAAAGAATACTATAATAAATTTATTACTATAATTATTTTATAAATAAAAAAAGAATCGTCAAAATCGATTCACCTTGTAAAAAATGATGAGTATTTTCTTGTGTTTGATTTTACGCGAGTATTATATATTTAGAAATAAAAGACTTTTTAACGGAATTTAAACGCGATTTATTCATTATATTACTAACCCGACGTTTCGAACACTTTACAGAGTCACCCCGTGACCACGCTCGATGTTTATAATTTTTTTCGCAAGTTTTTAGTTTCTAAGAATGATGAGGTAAAAGCACAAAAAATGTACATTGTTAACTTCCTCCTTTTTGGAAGTCGGTTGAAAACTGTGTACGCGGTTGATGGTAACATATGTTTTAAGCAAAAGACAAATCATTTTGTTTTTTGATCTATCTGAAATTGACGCTATAAAAGCTATTTAAACAAAATTTCTATCCATTACCACGTGAATAAAGTTCGTTCATGTAAGTAAATAAACGAAAGCGCTCTTTGTGATTATGTATTACTATTGTCCATGTTTAATCACATGCAGCGATCAATTAAATACAACTAAGTGTTTCATTATATTGACCGTCTTTTTAATCGTTTCTTGAAATTGTTGTAATAATTATTTATACTAATTAAGTACGTTGCAGTTGACACAAAGCTACAACTAAAAGCCCTGATCCTAACCGTACGTGTAACATGAGTAACAAATACGTAGCTTTAAAGATTAATTTAACGGAACCGCGTGCGTCTCATCCTTGCTATGATGTATGGCGCGAACGTGATCTGATTCTCAACCGACTTTAAACTTTCAACTTTATAAGTAAGCCATTACGGCTGGAAAAAGGTACATGTGTTTTATTATTTTCATCGGTTCTAATGACTGTATTATTTATTGAAATAACGGGAAAAGTAAAGAATAATTACATTATCATATTAATTAGACTTAGTTTCAGAGACCAGTTTTATTTAATCAGGTAGTGACTTCGTCCGAAAGGAAAAACATATTTGAGAATTATGTTATGGAGCAAAGTAAAGGTTTTTAAACATCGGACTTTAATCGAAAACTGGCTACCATAATATGACAAATGAGTTAAGTGTCATTTGCCCGCAAGCTACGGCCTGCGTTATGTCACATTAAAACTAATAAGCCTCTCTAGCTGCACCTTTAGAGTATACGGATAGATACATTCAGTATGCACATACCTTTACAGCATACGTTTATTTAAGTTTTTGAAAACACATGAAAAACATACTATTCCATGATTATTACATAATTGTTATCTCAAAACAAATGTGATACCCACTATGAATGGTCGCAAATGCAACCCGACCCTTCTATATACCTACATATGTTTTATATATGTTAGTCATTTTCTATTGCATGCTTTTTCCTTTCCTTTAGTGAGTACATTTCTTTGATGTATATCAAACAGTTTAGATTGCGTTTTTATAATTAAAATGATTCTCTGTAAATAAAATAAATACAATTTGGCGCCGAAATTTCCGCTTCAACAATCGTATCGTACAAACAAATTCCCCATTCACGTAAAGTAATTATCAGGCCAAGATTGGGAGACACGCCATTTTCAGTTATTTACAGCGAATGTAATTTTATTCTACGAACAAATTGTGGCTTTGTGACGCCTTGACAACGAAGCGGAACCTAATTTCATTATAAATTCTTCTCGAATGATCTGCGAAATTCTGTTTATGCGTGCCGAAGCTTGCTATTCGTGGTCTTTATCAGAATGTTTGTAATTTTGTTGTTTTAATAGTTACGTACGAGTACGTTACACTGGTACAATTGAACTAATTTTATATTTGCCATAATATATTAAAGAGAAACTTTTAATGCATCGTCTCAAAAATTTTGGTCTCTGTATCGCATGTCGCGTGACGGTCGGCCGCGGATAAAGTGAAAGGCGCTCGTCAGAGCAGCCGAGGACAATATGGCGGCGTCTATAGTTTCATCAACTGATCATCAGTTAAATATCTATTATATGGAAAAAAGTTTCGCTTTTTCCGTGATTTCATAAAACCATACAATCCTTTTTTTAAAATACGTTCTCCTTTGAATCCCCATACATTATATACTTTGACTTGTGACGCCATTTGAATATAAATTATACGGCTGTCTTGTTCTCAGACGTTCTTCTGATATTTACAATGTATAGCAATTGGAAGAACATGATATTGAGACCAACCTAATTGTATAATTACAATGAAACCCAAGAATCTAATTTAATTGTACAAATATATTTAAATGTTAATATTAAGGGCTAAGATAAAAAATCAACAAGAGTTAGCTTGGTATTTCAAGCAATCAATAAACAATACTGTAAGAGGTTATTTAATGATGTATAATTGACAAATAAATTACTTTTGGATTTATTTAATTTTACAAGAACATATTTGTATATAAAATACAAACCTGCATCATTAGTTATATTATTATATATCTATACTAATATTATAAAGCTGAAGAGTTTGTTTGTTTGAACGCACTAATCTCAGGAACTATTGGTCCGATTTAAAAACTTCTTTCAGAGTTAGATAGCCCATTTATTGAGGAAGGCTATAGGCTATATATGTACCACGGGCGAAGCGAAGCGCTAGTGCTATATACATAGAAAAGCTAGACTGTAGACACAAAATCCTTAAACCCGCACAAATAATAATTATACTAACATTATCATGATACAATAACCAGATAATTACGAAACTAAACACAATATCTGGCGGGTGTACGTCGTTATTATTTACTCGTCTTTGTTAAACCGAAGCGAAGTTATCAATTATGTTATCTGACGATCTCTATAATGCGGCGTTCGTCACACGTCGTACGCATGCTCTCGGATAATAAATCTTGATTATTAATTAGGTTTTCATATGTTACTTCCTAGTAGATGACGCATATTCGATACTTTCATATAATCAGTGTGTATCGCTTGACGTGCGTCAGTCCTATTGAACACGAAAATAATCTTGCCAATCGCTTGAAATCGGCGTGAAGCTGATCACAGATCGCATGAAACGCTGTTGTTCAGAAACTAAACTAAAAAGAACATTAGTTGAAATGAACCTCCTCTTTATTGAGAAGTCTGTTGAAAACCTTGACAGTGACATCATTAGATACTATTGTTATCTTCAATAACCCCTTAACAATATCTGAATACAATTTTACTCTTAATTAAAATATCTAACAGCTTGCCAAACGCTCATTATAACTGACATAAACACGAACTTTTATTGATTCAATAAAACTTCTTATAGAAGCACTTTTAAATCGTCATAATACAGTTTTCTACATTTATAATGATACAAAATGTTATTGGACTAACAACTGCAGACAACTGCATCTCATCATTGCAACATGATTAACTCAAGAATCTATAGTAGTAGCCAGCGATGAATCCCGTAACACTAAAGACAGGGCGTGGCGAGGCGGAGTTGTACAGAATTTATATCAAGCGACTGTTACAAATCTTCGGTAAGCCACACTCCAAACAATTCACTTTGTTGAAATTCATTGGATTTATGTTTATTAAGACGATATAAGATAGCGTAAAGTACTGTCATTGTTGCTTATTTTGATACTGAAACATAATATAATTATCTCAATGTATCTTTACGTTTAAAACATATTTATGTATTAATTATTTACACTAACATTACTGTTATAAAATTTTTATCTAAATCTGGTGCTAATTTAGAATAACAGAATTAGCAGTAACCGCGTAAAGGCGTTAAATTAATTGCGTGCAAGTTATTTATTTATATTTCTTTGTAATTTATATTTAGAAGTGATACAGATTCTTCCTATGATTGGCAAACAGTGAAAAAGAACGCGGTAATGGAAAAAGTCAACAAAGTTAAATTAAACAGAAGGATATCAGCAATTATTTAATGTAACTCATTTTTAAAATAATTTTTAATGTAATTATAAATCTTACACAGAAAAAATATCTAGACAAGCAATATTAACCCTAAGAGCCTATACAAAAATGTCTGTCAACCACATATAATCGCATATCAATGCCATGTCGCCAATATGGAAGTCTCGACGGATGTTTATGCAGATCTCGTGTTATCTCGGCTATCAGTTCAGGCGAGCTCAATTATATGTACACAATATGCTATACACATGTGCGGGTGACACTAGTTCGATGTGAAATGGTGCTTGATTGGGTTGACGTACTTATGCTATGTGCTCGCTTTGACAGCGTATGTGGATACTATATATATATATATATATATATGTGTACAGTCAGGGAGATGTTGGGAAATCACACTATCACACTAATATTATAAATGTGAAAGTTTGTTTGTCTGGATATTTGTCCGTCAAAAACGCTGAAACTACTAAACGTTTTTGATGAAATTTTTTATACAGACAGGGTATGAGCTGACTTGGGTGATAGGATACTTTTTATCCCGATTAAATGCATCCTTGGGATAAAAAAGGAATCTTGATATAAAAGCGGAGCCGGGACGAGCATCTAGTTACTTGTATATAGTTATTTCTTATTATACACAAGTAACTAGATGTCTCATATTTTTAGTTTGTTGGTGGTGCCATAACAACATTGAAAATCTGATTTCTAGATGCATTTGTACCTTATTATATCACGTTTGTAAATGTTAATTATATGTACTATCTTTTATACACATAAAAGTGAAAAGTCAGTCACTCGTTCATCACGAAATTTTGTAATACGCAAGACGTTATAAATGTGAAATTTTGCAGTTTATAATAGACGTTCACTAATATAATATAATATAAGAACGGATTTTGCAATAGGGCTGTATTAAGTGCGTCTAGAGTTATCGCAAGTTTGTATGAAAGTCCTTAATTTTTTGTCATACACACTTGAAAAAATAAATATTTCTGTTAAAATCAAATTTGAATAAACTTAATTACCAGTGGAGCTTCTACATTATAATATTATCTAGGACAAGAGATACAGTAGCTAAAACAATAATAGCCAACAAGCACGTAGCATGCTTTGTGTAACTCCAGCGTAGCTTTCACGTAGCTTAGACTTAGACATAAATAGGTGTAATTAAAAATTATTCCTCACTGAGTACTTACGTATTTAATGACACGATTATTTCACGATGCAGAAACAAGCCTGTATCGTGTTAAAATGCATGTATTATTGTATAAAAAAATTATTTTAATTAACACGTTTTTCTGTAGGGTATGAGTCAATTCTGTATTCATTTCTTTCATTCAGAAGTTTTCTACATGGACGTTATATACCAATCCTATTTCTCATGCAAATAACAATCATTTAGACTATCGTAAAATTCAAAATCGAAAACTTTAAAATGCATGATTTAAATCGCAAAACAGAAAGCCCCGAACACTAATGAATAAATATAATATTTTAGCATGTTTTATTAAGTAATTATAAAATAAAGCTAACAAACCATTAGGGAATCTTTCGTGCGCGCACAAATTATTCATGATCATGTAAATAAAGCCAAAATACGCAGTTTGTAGACAACGTAATTTGTAGCAGGCTTCACGAAATGCCTACATTAATTATTTGACCTAAATTCGTTACACGGTTGCGACGGAGAGACAAATGTCTTCGATATTTATATATTCACAAATTACTTTGATACCGTTGCTTTTAATTCTCCTTATTTTACAATCGCTTTGTCTGGATTGGAATTTTACAAGATACAAACATACGCGTTAAGTTTGGTTACACTATGTATATACAACCCAGACCTGAACGGATTCTGTATTGAGTAAAAACATTATAACATAATGTTTAACTTTCATATTGATAATATGACTTTAAGAATACGTTTGAACTTGGTTCATGTTGAGAGTTTTTGTTAATTTATATTCAGACTATAATAATATGTACGCCACAATATCATATCATAACACACGCCTCTTATGAAGTCATGTTGAAGCGGGTAAAAATGTTTTATGAAAATGAGCGATACATCTAAAGATAATTTTGTCTTTAACATGACTTAATCGATAGATCTACATACAAAACAAAATTGAAATGAGATCAAATTTTAATGGGACCACATGTATCAGTTATCAAATAAAAAAGGATTCACCCACACAAGTTTTGGTTCACTCAGTCAAAATTTCTGAGACTACAAACCCAAAAAATATATTCGTTTTGAGAACCAGGAGGAGGTTCCCAAATTCATTAAAGTCGGTTGAAATCCCCATAAAGGTAATTTAATAAATTTTCCAACGTTGTGCCAAATCACTCATCCCACAGCATAAATAATAAAAATGCAATTACAGCAAAAAGGTTTTACATCTTACAACCAAATACATCTCCCGAGGGTATAAAGATTCATGGCTGAACATTTCCAAGGCGTCTATCTTTGCAGCTTAATAGTGACTTGGAAATCTTAGCGTCGATTAGCACAATATAAATGACGTCATCGGAAGTTACCAGGGGAACCTTTGGCGAACAAATGAAAACATTTTTAACGCTCCCTTCGCTCGGGGAACTGTTTCATTCCGCTGATTTTTTAAGATTTAAGCTTTTAAGGCAGAGCTGTAAAACCTTGATCTTAATTTCCAGATAAATTGATTACGTTTTCGTTAAATTTTTATCAAGCTTTTGTAATCATTTAAATTTTATGACTCTTCTGTTATTACTCAATTAACATAATATCTCGATTGTTTAAAAGATATTGAAGATTTTTTAGGTTAGACTCATATTTATTGTGACTGATAAACGACTTGATTAATCAATCTTATACTTATATATTTACGTTTTGAAGGTGAGCTGGTCGTTAATTGATGGTAAATGACTACAACCGCCCATAAATTTTCGCAAATGCATTGCACATTAAGGGATAAGAAAAGGATTGACGATGGGAATACAGTAAAGGGCTGGATAGGGCAAAATAGGTATCCGACTTCTTATCGCACGAAAACAGTTGTATTTTCAATGATTCTATTTCACGTCGATCTGATGTGAAGGTGTGGTGGCTACCCCGGTGCGGGCTAGTCATATTCTTGTCGAGGCGTGCTACTGGAGCTACTGTGGCATTTGAATATATTGAGCGTTGTTTGAATATTAATAAATAATAATATCTTATTTTTAATAATAAATATGGGTTATGAAAATATGATGTGTCATGTATCCTCGTATTTGGAAGTAAGCATTAGAATTTGCACATCCACGTAACACAAACTCGCCGTTATAATGACATTAAGAAGACAATCGTAGAATAATTTAGTTATTTGCTTAGGAAACTGTTTGCGAACAGGAGTTACAGTAACTCGGTTGAATGGCTCCAAATTAGATGCCCCAAAAACCCGGTAAAAAACATCGCTAACATGTTTACAAACTCGACGCGGGTAATAAGTCAAAACTTTTTTGTTATTCCCTTCAGTGGTGTTGAAATCGGCACATTTGCTAAAGTGTCCCCCAACTTTTTCCATATGAAGTTCGCTCAGTGGGACTTACTTTTATAGCTCGCTTTTGTTGGGCCGAACGCTCTGCTTATGTTGATGGTCGTATTCTATTATGGTATTGCCATGTATATATTTATGAAGATTTTAAATCAGCATTTTTTTTTTTTATGTTTCAGTCGGCAATGGAGCTGGTGGGACGCCTGATGGTAAGCGTTACCACCGCCCATGAACATTTGGAGAGGCATAAGGTCCATTGCAGATCTTACGCCTCTACAAATGGATTGCCGACTTTTTGGAAAGGAATTAAGAAAGGATTGTCGATAGGAACAAAGGAGGGGACTGCGAAGGGTAAGGAAAAGGATATGGGCCTCCGGCTCCCCCACTCACCGAACGAAACACAGCAGAATGCTATTTCACGCCGGTCATCTGTGGGGGTGTGGTACTTCCCCGGTGCGAGCTGGCCCAATTCGTGCCGAAGCGTGCTCGACTACAACATACAAAATACATATACGCGGATTCAACTTTTTTTTATTTTTATATGTTAAATGCCTAGATTTATTGCTTGATTAAATGTGCATATTCTTCAGTTTTATTATTATTTCGTTTTACATTAAATTAATGTGGGTTTTAGGTTTATTTCATTTAAATTTGATTAATCTTATTAATTATCTTAATAACATAGATTAATTTAACCCTAATTAAAGTCATGATGGCTAGGTATAAACCGCCTATTTGTTTAAACAATATATAATTTAACAATTACTTTTATAACACAAATTTATTAATAATTAATAAAACAATATAATTTAATTCAATCAGCAATAATAAAAATATTACAAATTTAATTGCACTTCACAATTAACGCTTAAAATTCCAATTAATAGCCGTACCCACATAACAGAAGCAAAATGGCAATTATAAATTGCAAATTAAGTTACGGAAAATTCGGAATGCTTCTATCAAGTTGATTTATCGCTAAACAATCGGGGACTGCGCAATGCTTCTGAAATTTCGAGAAGTTAACAAAAGGAAGACGCTAATGAAGTCAAGGGTTAATTTTCAAGTCCTCGTGGCTTCTCAAAACCTCATAGTTACATAGTTTCGAGAGTTAAATCTACAATGGTTTAGCATCAATTTTAAATGGGACGGTCGACCACTGTATCGTTTGAATCCATGTGGGCCCTCTTGTTGATAAATGACTGTATTGTAGGAATACTATGGACATGAAAATAGAAAGAATTCATTCAGTTTTAGGCTGTTGTACGAATGATTAAAACTGAAATTCTTGAAAATGGAAACTCAAGATGTCTGAACATGATTCCGAGTAAACAAATGCCCTTTATCGTTCCGCCAAGCAAGCGGTTATTTCCGCAGTCAAACACGAGCTTATTACTATTGATTTAATTATACGTACGTAACGAACCTATAAGCTATTTATAGAAATGTATTGTGTTATGGAGACGTTGCTAATCTGCGTAGCTAAGGCTTATAGGTGAAAGACATATTATTAGGTGTTCCACGTTCTCCTTAATATCAATTTGCTTCAGAAATTCTTAAGCATACATACATCAATATACCAGTCTATGGATACTTCTCTATAGCTAACTTTCTAAATATTTAGCTTCTCTGCATTTTAATACTGTTGTGTAATGTACTAAACGCTTAAAGAGCAGTTTCAAAATATTTGAATCAAGCTTTTTTTAATCTCATCCAGTATTTACTATTCATAGAGTGCCTTCATTTCGAAACTTTTGTATGGTTTTTCTGTACGTGGGATAACTTTTTATACGTACAATTTTATTTCTAACGTATTTAATCAGTAGGACTAAATCATTTCAACATAGGCGTCGCCGCAGCAATAACAAAGTGAGTCGAAGGTCACATAGATGTTAACAAAACCTATTTAACTTTGCAAGTATCCTTGTTTACATAATTCAGAGGAATAGACAAAAGTCGCGGAAGGATGCGAGTCGGCCGTCAGCCATAAATAAGCTCACATTGTTATTGCTCTTTTGTTTATGGTTCTAGTGTCGATGCTACTGAATGTTTAATGTTATATTTGTTGGGACAGTTTAATTTCAAGGACCATGATCCCCTGGGTATCCTTGGTGCGCCTTGAGTTGGGGAAATAATATTATTATGACTGTAGATACAGTTATTTGATAGAGGAGTTGTTCGTGTGTCTAAATATTTCAATGTTATGTTTCATTTAAATACCATAGTGAAATGATTTTGTAGAATTAAATGTAATGTAACGTCTATTAAAAGGACATTTCCTCAAACCAAATATATTCAAGAATTTTAGCCTTGGTGAATTTAATTCTCTATAAATTATTAAATAAAATTAAAAAGAGAATTAGAATATAAATCAATCCGTGTGATCATCGAATGACGTTGAAATTGTTGAAATGCAAATAAAATTAATGTAAGATTTATGCAATAATCTGGAAGATTTATCTTAGCTCTAGAGTCCCGTATATTTGAGCAGACTCACTTAGCGACTTAGCGATTTATCTATGAATAACAGTATATAGCATATAAGCTACATACTCGCCCCGGTTCTGTTCGGGTTGACTTGTTTCTGTGTTTCAAAATGTTGTCTGGTATTATTCTAATTAATTTCTTACTAACCAAAATTCATTAAAATCTGATTATTTCTCAAGTTATAAATAGTGTTTCAAACGTAATTTTCTATTTTTATATTATATATAACTCGTTTGTACGAAACTACGCAATCTTTAATAATACTTCCCCATTTCAAAAACATAGAATCTCCCAGAAAATTAATTAAGGAATTCTTTTCACGTAATTTTCATTTCTTTCCAAGAAGGTGAAATTAAACACCCTTGTGGCGCAGATATGGTACGGTTGCCATGGCAACGGCAATTAAAATTCGCAAGGAATATAGGTAACGTATTCGAAAAAGCTGTTGTTTGTTTTGAACAACGTTCGGATGTGTTTTGACAGGCCGCTTCACGATATTGATTGGCGTATAGAAGAATTTATGGATTAAATTGTGGATACGACCAGTCATACGAAACGTATTTTAGAAAAAGGAACGCAGAACACTAGGCATAAATTGTACTGAAAACTGGTTGAAATTCATCTTATACGTATAAAAACAAAATTATGAAGGAACATAGGGATATCGAATATATGGATTCGCATATACAATAGGTATGTTTTGTATTTTATGTTTAATAAAGACATTGTGGTGATATACGAATAGTTTTATGTTATTGATTATGATATACTAGTTAACCTAACTTACCCTCTGTTAATACCCACTCTTGGATAGTGTAGATTTCTGTCAGTGAAAGAATTTTTATAATCACTTTGGTACTTCAGAAGATCACCACCAATAAAGTTACGAGTAAGAGACATTACCTTTTTATAGTATTTGCTAAATATATGATACTTGTGGATTTCCATTTATTTTCACGTCGTTTAAAACTTTGCTCGTTAAACCCCAGTAAATTCGAACTTATTTAAACGTAACACGCATTCAGAGTAATACCCGCTCTAATAGAAACGAAATTGTAATCAACGCCATCTGTTGGCGACACTTATTTACATGGCTGGCTAAAATGGTTATTTAACAATCGTTTACACCATCCATCATTTCGCAGACAGAGATTAGCGGCAGTCTGACACGCTGCTATTTCCTTTATTATTATACTGAGCGTAATTGCCTTTTGTTTATGGGTCAAATGCTGATCGCACGTATACAAGCTGCACATTGATAATCTGATTAGCTGAGTGGTGATGTCTAGTTTTCATTGCTTTTAAACCCTTTAAACCAATCTGATAATAATAAAGCTTATCACTGAATATATTCTTTTTTCAACCTTCCCAGTCCATCCCTTTGTTTCCGTCGTCTTTCCTTATCCGTTTTCAACTTAAAAGCGGGCAACGCATTAGCAAAGTCAACACCTCTGCGAATATTCATGGACGGTGGTGATTGCTTACCATCAGGCGAACCACCAGTTCAGTTGCCCTTAACATAGAAAAAGGTTATGTATTTTTGCTATACGATGAATCGAATGCTAATGATCTAAATATCAGAGAGAGAGGTTTGTTTTGCTTACAATATAGACCACAACTTATTATCGTCTTCATTGATAAATAATATCTTTTTGTACATCTATCATTATTTCATTCCTGAAGCTCTTTGTTTTCCCTCTTTTGTATTCCCACAGGCGTTTGACGTAAATATATTTAAAAAGAGAGCTTATGACTACCTCCGAAAGCCGGCAACAGCTTTGTGAATGCTCATGGGCAGTGGCGTTGCCTCATGTGACCCACTTGCTCGGTTGCCCACTCTGTTATAAAAAAAAAGCTACGATGAAATGTTGCATATATTTTTCTGCCCCCCAAATATTAATAGACATTTAGAAATTAAAGAATTTTTAACAGATTTTTAACGCGATTTATTGCAATTAAACACAAGAAAATACTTTAATAGACATGGTACCTTTCCAGATTAACTGTTCAAAGTTAACAACTATACAGTTGACCGCACAATCCAAGAAGTTAACTACCCTTTGACTACTACAGGCTACAGGCTTCAAACGATCTATGTGTGCAGTTCAGTTGCGGTTTTGGTCATCCACATTGCGATTTCGCAAACTTAACCCTGTTTGGGTTTTTACTATTTATGAAGTAAGTATATATGTTCATAACTGAATAAGAGAGAACTAGCTTTCGTTTTGTTATTTTCAAAGATATCAAAATAGTACGACTATTGAAAGTACTTAAAAAAATTAAGATACTTGAGTATTACTTAAAAATCACTAACTACACTACACTTCTACTACAATTATCATATAATCGTCAATTACAAAAATACCCTTTGAATTAATATTGTGATTATGACTTTTTGTATCTAAAATATAATATAAAGAATTTTATAAAAATTCATGATAAATTCATGTGTTTTGATATTCTAATATTTATATTTCGTATTTGCGTTATATGTGATTTAATATTTGACGTAAATAATATTTCACAGATACTGAAATAAGAAACTTTTTATACAGATAAACATCAATCCATAATTATGCTTCGTTTTATCAAAACATGAAATTAAACGAAGCTTACGATATTCTAAAGCCAACGAGCAGCCAAAAATTCAAGCAACAAATAAGAATTTAAAACACAGCAGACCTAAAAAGCTAGCATATTCAGAATCCAGTTATCTTTTAGCAGACGAAATCTAGCGAAACCGCACTGGAATTCAACCAAAAGTCATTTGGCAAGACAAGCCCTCGTTATGCTGTTGGTGTCATACCTGACTGCGCTGTCATCACCATAAAGATTATGGAATAACGGTGTACGATACTCGACGTGATGTGGGAATGTTTAGTTATAAGTCACTAGCTGCGCCCCGCGGTTTCACCCGCGTAAGTCCGTATCGCGTAGGAATATTGGGATAAAAAGTTGCCTATATGTTATTCTATTTATTCAGCTATTTACGTATCAAATTTCATTGCAAACGGTTCATAATTTTTGCGTGAAAGAGTGTCATTTATAATATTAGTAGGATATATAATAAGATGCGCGCCGAATCGTTAGTAATCCGTGGTTATTTAAAAAAATATTAGAGCGTTCAGGGGATAATCCACCACGCTGGCCATCGGGTTGGCCGTCACATGTCGTTGAACTTTGATTCTTGAACATGTCGGTTTCCTTACGATGTTTTCCTTCACCGTTTTAAGCAGTGGTGATGTTATCCGCATGTGCAGATAAATTGAAAAATCAACTTATTTCCTGCACGCTCGCCCGGTCTCGAACCCCGACTATCGATTTTGAAGTCCGAGGTTCTCACCACTGAGCCACCACTACTTTTTAAGTAAATTAAGATAATTTATACTAATTATAGAAAACTTAAGAGTTTGTTTATTTTAATGTGCTCATGTTTCGGGACCGGTTTCCAAGATTCTTTCACAGTTTGATATATACTTCATCCCAAAGCATACTCAGACTACCCGGAAATACTGTCACAAGAACACAGTCTAACAATTATAAAAAAGGTGTGTGTGCGATTCACACACAATAGAAGTGAAACTTCAGTAAATTAACAAAAGAACGAAGTATGGAACATAGAGGAGAGACCGATAATATAAAATAGTATGTATATTTCTGTCTCATTCTTTGCCGGCTTCATTCTACTCATTTTTGTATTTGTGTCTCTTACCTGTCGTTTTTTCCGTTGCATCAGATTGAAATCACAACGATTCTAAAGAAGTTTCACTTCAATAATTAATTCGGCGACAAGAGTAACACACACATTACGTGATATGCATCCGCGTTATACGTACTTATATTTTAATATTAGATAGCCAGGCGTTTGACTGCAATCCCACAGATTAGATGATTAAGATAACAGTTATATGCCTCGCTATCTAATATAAAATAAACACGTCGTATAACGTTTTATATGCATACGTAAATAACCTAAGGCATTCATAAAAAACATATTGCACAATACTAAAAAAACCCGTTCGTTTAAAATATTCCAATTAGTTACCTACTATTTGCATGTTCTGGTAGTTCACGCTTCGTTGGTAGGTACACCTATAGTAACTTGAATACATAGCAAACCAAGCGTGTGCTTTCAAACATTATTCATAAATATTTTTTTAGTATTGCTTAGTCTATATCGACTGTTTATTGAAACGTTTACGTTTGTTTATTTGATTTTGCCTTGATTCGTGTCACTTTTCAATAATAATTTGTATTACTTTTTTAAAAGCACAATTTAACGTTTATTTGTATGTGTGTGAATGTGTTTTGTAAAACTGCTGTGTGTGAACTGTTCTAGAAGTCTATCTTAAAATACTGTTTTCATTCGGCGCATGAGATGGAATTTCACAGCGCAGTCACAGGAGAAAGAATGTTACATTTTTTTAAAATAAGAGATTACTTAAAAAATTAAAAATGAGTTAAAACTATATGTTTCTTTTTACAGTATGTATTGTTTATATATCTCGATTGCACTGTCAAAGTAAACAAAAGCACGATTACAATCACACATCACAGCTATCACAACCATTAAATTAATCCAACAATAAAATGTATACAAACCGGCCGTAAAGCCGCTTCGTTCGTGCCTAAACATCGACGATCAACTGGACCTGTTATCGATCACGAACTATTGTAGTTAACAGACAAACCCGCAGGACAAATGGTGCTATCTGTGATTTACTAAGTGTCGTACCTAGAAATATGATCATGTGTCGTTGTTTGTGCTTTCCTGGCGTGCTGTTGATTTAACATCAGTATGTAAATTTGAATAAAACACAATAAATTTCATATAAGCTATGACGTATGTTTACTGTATTTGTGGTTAGGTTTATGATATTTTGGTTCTCGCGCTATTTTTGCTGTGCCATGTAAGTTTATAACGATGTTGGTGGAGTTTAGTGTATCATATGTTTCACGAGCTGTAACCCGCGGCGTCACTCGCGTGGTACCTATGTGCTAAGACTTTAACCTACCTCTGCATACAGTTACGATAAGCTGTTTTTGAAATGCGGCGAAAGAGTAACAAACATCCATACATCCATCCGTATGTCCGCACTTACAATCTTTTATATCTATCATATTAGTCGGATGTATTTTTGTTTTAGACATAGCTGTTGCCCATTCGAATAAATATCCTATAGCAAGCGTGATTACGGAAAGACGGAAATGAATTTTTGATGTCAAAGTATTGCTCTATTTAATTGGCCTTCCTTTTCCTGAAATTTAAATTTTGCAAAGTGTCCCGAACTTTTTATTCAAAATAACTTCGTGCGTTCAATTTTCCAGAACTTTCGGTTTAAATATGAGGATACTATCGAACGAAAATCGACTTTCTGGAATTATTTTATGACATAAAGTCCTTTGACTATATATATGATACTATTGTGACGAAAAGTTTCCAAGAGACTAGAACTTGGAGAACATAATATTAACGTTGGACGCACAGCTGTGTCCATTCAAACAGGGCCAACTCAATTACTCCATATATTTTCTTTATAAAAACCTTTCTAATGTAGCCGGTATTTATTGTGTGTATTGAAAAAACATTTCTGGGCTCAGTCTGGACGTTCGTTCATATTGTAATTGGATGAAGTTTCTAGATCAAACGGTACAACTTTGAATTACAATAACATAGGGATCAGCCTTGTAAACATAATATTATTATCCTTAAAATCCTGTATAGATACCTTAATGAATACATAAATGTGAAAAGATACACCTCATTACATAGCTTGTAAAAATTTATGAGTTGTTTGTATAGCTAATTTAAAAGAAAAACTTTCAGAATGTTATTATTTTTTAGAATATATTTTAATTTCACAGTAACGAATTTGATTCGATAAAAAAATGACGTCATTCAAGCTCTCCAGGTCCCCGTATACAACACTAAAACATAAAACAAATTTGATTAGGTTTTGTCTAAAAATGTGTGTTTATTACCCTAGCTTTGCACAGCCTGTAGAAAAAGCGTCGCTAATGCAGTCATTATGTCAATGAAAACATTATCCTATACGCACCGCACGTGCGAACCGCAAAGGTTATATGGCACGTCGTCAGGAGTGTATATTACATATTGATTTAAGGATTTATCGAATAGAAGAATAATTGTATTATTGTCAGTGCTTTTTCGTAATCATCGCCTGTAAACTCGTTCCACCCAACATAATGTACCATATCTGTGCCACTACGATGAAAATTATTGAAAGACGTTTAAAATCCTCAAAATTCACATATGTTCAAATTGCCAATAGCCTTTACGATTACGCTACTTCGTTTTAAGGCTTCCATCCAAGCAATCTTTTCCTTCACTTGAAACAAACAAATGTGATGCAGACTATCAAAATTTTGAAATAGGCTTAAATCGCGTAGTCGGCATCAAAAGGTTCGGAAAGTCAAAGACATCGAAATAGCGAAAAGAGAAATAACAAAATCAAAGGAACAATAAAATTGCATTGCAGAGCACAGGAAATTTAGTTTCCGAGATCTTATCTCGCTGGATATCAACTCAGAATATTCGACTGTGTGTTTTATTTCAAAATTTCAACGTAATAACGTGTAGGAGTTTGACGGAAGAGTTTCCTGGTGAGGCTTTGCTAAGCTTATTATATGCTGCGGAGTTACAACAAAATATGCACTTTGCTGAGAAGCTGGCAACACATCCTCCAACCATTCGCTATAATTTTTTTATAGATGGCGTCTTTTACTTTCCATGAACTGAGTTGTTGTTATTTTTCGCTCCTTTAATAAAAAGATTGATTCGATTAATTTTGAAGAAGCTTTTAGGTATAAAATATAATGTTACACATTTTTACGTAATATTTACAATATGTTTTATGTATATAAAATATGAATTCTGTTAAATTGAAAAGATTTTATACATTTCCGATAATACAGTGTTGTAAAATAAGTGCCTACTTTATAATTGCGCATTGGTATGGAAAGTGTATACTATTCAAGTATTCAGTATTCTGTAATTTATAACGAAAATATCCTTCTTCTTGAAGAAACAACGTTCTACGTTTCATAAATCGTGACCTAAAGAAATTTAGTTTTCAATAAATCTGTAAGTAACAGCATGATGTAAGTATGTATTTTAAGTAATTTTAATTACAAATTATACGAAAAATGGCAGTGTGCTTCAGCCGTGAGAGAGTCACACTAGGCAGAAAGATTTCCACATTAATAATAGCTAATCATTTTTTACATAATATCCAACATGCATGGCTGCAAGAGGAAAGTATGTTACATCTGGAAGCTTCCAGCGAATACGATAATGATTGCTTTATAGCTTACAATCAGATTAAATCTCTTACTATGATAAGAATACTCTTTTTCATTATTTCATTTGTTATTTTACAAACGAAGCGTAAAATTACGAGATTTATGCGAATGGAAAGAGCAATATTGACATATTGTTAAAAGTACAAGGCTTTTATACGGAACGACAAAGCTGCTCCTAAAGTCCCGTGCATTATATTATCAGGTTTCAGATTATTTTATTAGTCAACACTACACAGAATTAATGCAACAAAAAAAAATTTCAGATATACAGTTACCAGTCATATATTCAGTCAGCTATTGTACACAAATATGTATCATATTTAATATATCATCTAGCTTATCCTACTCATATTATAAATGCGAAAGTCTGTAAGGATGTGTGTGTGTTTGTTGCTCTTTCACGCAAAAACTACTGAACCGATTGCAATGAAATTTGGTACGTAGACAGCTGGACAACTGGAATAACATATAGGCAACTTTTTATCCCGATATTCCTACGGGATACGGACTTACGCGGTTGAAACCGCGGGGCGTAGCTAGTGTTATATATAATCCGAAATATAAAAGTGTAAAAGTACATAATCCATTTGAATAACGTTTTCACAAACAGATAAACGATACGTCTCTATAAGTCGTAGCCGCAGAGGTCAAGCGATCTAACCGCCTTTTTT
>NC_052105.1:189457-190737 GCF_012273895.1 Zerene cesonia | reverse complement strand
TATTAGCCTTATTTAATTAATTTTTTCAACAGGGATTCCTATATTTTAGAGCTTTATAAATATCACTTTCAAGCTATGGATAAAAACAACTTTTTGTATGTGGTAGTCGAGCACGCTTCGGCACGAATTGGGCCAGGTCGCACCGGGGAAGTACCACACCCCCACAGAAGACCGGCATGAAATAGCATTCTGCTGTGTTTCGTTCGGTGAAAATTAAATTCGGCAATCCATTTGTAGAGGCGTAAGGTCTGTAATCGACTTGACGCCTCTACAAATGTTCATGGGCGGTGGAAGCGCTTACCATCAGGCGTCCCACCAGCTCCATTGCCGACTGTGACATAAAGACATAAAGACAAACTCACAAACCTATTAATATAATATTTTGTAAAACAACATCATAATTCAATTATTCATAGTTATAATATGGTCACTTCCTTATTTTTTCTAGATATGCCGGTACTAATATGGATAACAATATACGAAACTTACACATTCCGTAACTCGAGTGGGGGGCAAAAATTTTTACTTTGTAAACATAGTGGTCTGTCTGTCCCAGTCATAATTCATAACGGCACGCCTCTCGGTCTCCATAAATTACTAGGAGGGTTACTTCGATAGAATATCGACGGGGAACGTGACCGCAATACGAGCGAACTTGGGGCTGCTCTGATGTAAGTTGATCAAATTGTTACGTGGATATGCGCATATGTCACGTTATTGTATTAGATGGGTTATTATAATTGAAGTGCTTTTCGTCATTTCCCTTTTATACCTTTTATATAAACTTAATTTATTAAGATAACTTGTCGCCTTCTATTTTATCTGTATGACGTTACCACTAGTTTGTTATCGTATACCATCCAATCATGTAAAATGTATACAATTGCGAGTGCAGTTATGTACAAATTACTATCAGTATCAAAAGCATTGCATTCGCTAGGCGTAACCGCACGGATGGGTTTAATAATCAGAGTTAACGAGTGCCACGGTCTAGCTTACGTCCAATTAAGGGCGTCTATGTGACCATTGATCTGCGGCGTGCTGTAATGAGTCCCGCGCACGGCGTATAGTCGCCGATAACCGAGCTATTTCATTGTACTAACACTATTGGAGCGCAAGTATCCTGTGTAGCTGTGTGATTCTTGTATCAGTTTTTCATCAAATGTTGTATGGGCTAATGTTCCGGCAGGCGGTTAGATCGCTCCCGTGTGGAGTTTCTGGTCTCCCATCGGGCGCGTCCCCAGGTGGCGGATAGGGGAAGGCCCCCCAGATATGGGGGG
>NC_052105.1:180979-188457 GCF_012273895.1 Zerene cesonia | reverse complement strand
ATAGCTTGAAAGTGATATTTATAAAGCTCTAAAATATAGGAATCCCTGTTGAAAAAATTAATTAAATAAGGCTAATAGTACACTACCACAACTACCATAAACCCATATTGCATAGAGCATTATAACTGATTAGTGAAACTATGTTCTTTACACCCATATACACGTTGTAAAAGATAATAAAACTCCAACAACTTCCGCATACAACTAAAACGTTCCTACCAAATCGTGCACTCCATACAATATGGAAGCTCCGCAACGATAAAATATATTGTACAAAACACGTCGTAATAAAAAGAAACGATCCATTCCAATTCGATTTGAATAAAAACGAATTCTTTCCGAGCAAGGCCTAGGTCGGTATCCGTACAATGGAGGAGTCATTTTTCAAGCAGAACGGTTGTAAATCAGGACAAACGTTCATATTTCATAGTCGAATGGAGTGGCCATCGACTAGCAAGAATTGTGATCGAAATATCATTCCATACAAGTCTATCAATTTGTGCTCAAGATGAAATGTACTTTTTGGAGTGCACTGGACGGGGAAGGACCAATTTTATTTTTAGCAATGCAAGTTGAATATTTTTAAGCATTTGTGAATTCACTTTATCATAAAAACTCACACTAATAGGTACAATGAAATCCAATTGAATTCATATTTATGTACAAAAATCAGGTAATTGCATCTATACAGTGCGCAGTGAGAACTCAATGTGTAAATGCTTCGTCTTGAACCGTTCGATGATTCGCGACTTGACAAATTAAAATATGTAAACAGAAAAGCTATGAAACCAATAAACGGTTAATCATCATAGCATATTTTCTTCATACATAGCGTCTGTCAAATGCTTTTTATATTATAATGACATAACATAAACTTAAAGTACAATTTATTCGCTAACTCATTTAGTTCCAAATACTAAGATTAAAAAACCAATAAAAACATTCAGCTCCATTCGCAAATATTGAAAAGCTCACATCCAATTAATAAAAAACGATATGGACTAAATTGATATGAATATTGAACTTCTATTTTTAAAATTATGGACGTTTCGAGAGATTAACTTAAAATGCAATAATATTAGCAAACAAGTTACAACTGCTCAGTCGGTATTTAAATCGCTTTCAATTTATAATAGGAAATATTAAATGAAAACTTTATAAAATTTATTACAAGATACCAGCTATATAAATGTTAATAACAATCTTTAACTGTTTAATTAGTATTTGGTAAACTTATTGATAAGTTTTAATCTTATCCTTGGAACAGTGAACAGTTAATGGGTGCGCGCTTCAACATATGGATCTAGCGTCAACTCCCGGTCACAACAATAAACAAAATGTTTTGAAACTTACAGTAAATTGATCCTTTAAACGGTGCAATAAATTCTCACTCAACACGAAAAAAGCAACATGGACATACGCCTTATTTTTCAATTTTTTTAATATATTATTTATAAAAAAAAATATTCATTTTTTCCGATTTTCATATGATTACAATAGTCTATTTTAATTATAAAAAAATTATTTTAAATATTAGTTAATTAAAACATCTAACACAATTTATATACAAATATTTAAAGTCAGGATGATATTTACAGTTTACACGGAATCTTAAGTTATCTGATACCTTTGTATTTCATAATTAATAACAAAGATGCTATAAACTAAACACCCAGTACAGTAATTAAATTGAAGTTTACCATTATTATAACTGGTAGACAGTCATTGTTAAAATTATAAGCGTCTCCATTGCCTTGCCTTCATATTTATTACGTCCTAATTATAAAGAGGTATAGCTTCTTACTAGAACAAAATTTTGTTTTATTATATGCTTGTTCTATTCATATTTATTATTTTTATTGTTATATATAAATAAACAAATATGGTTGATTATCATGAGACGGTTTAAATTACACAAAATTCTTACTCGGAAGGAGCTGTGGTGAATGTTGAATTTGGCAAATGGCTGTTAATTTGTTTTCATTTATTGTTACATTAAATAGTGTATATCAAATCTAATTAATTGTTCAAAAGTCCATAGTCATTCCTCGTATCGGTCCTCCGCTATCATTTAAATACTTGCCCTCAATATTGCTTTACTGCGGCCACTCTGATCGGAAAATAGTTCGTAAAAAGGTGAAAAGGTAAAATACCGTTGTACAGGGTCTTTTAGTGCTATTTTTAGTTTTATTTTGAAAGTAAAAACGGCTACCACATTCACTCTGTAGTTGCGCAGTCGTTGTATACTCGCCTGAATTTGAATCGAAAATATGCAGGAATATAGTAAAATATGTAAGTCACATTTATAGAATATAGCACATTTATATTAATAGAAACTTCTATTAACTTTCAATAAATAGAATAATAAATTGTGATTCAATTATTTCTAGAATATTCCATAACTAACCAACTTAAGTAAATTTATAAATGTCGCTTTAATGTCACAGACTACACGGTACAAAAGTTGCAAAAACTGTTTGTTAATTTTATCACGCAATTCAAAATTATTAAAAAACCTTTTCTTAGATATAAGACCTCAACACGACCACAAAAATCATGAGATTATTGAAATAAGAATAAATAATATGTCATATTATTTTACTACAATTCCGCATTTATGTATACAATTTACCTAATTTTGTTGCCGGTGTCCAAATAATCATTTGCCGTTCCCGAAATTCAACAAACGATTCCATTCGTACTCAATGAAACGGAACACAATAGCAATAACTTCAGTAGTGTTAATTCACAACACTGCGACTTTAAAGCGTCCGCAACTACCTTTAATTATTCCCGCAAATTCGGCATTTCACACATGGCAGGGTAATCCCTTAAGTTCCAATACAGGCAAGTAGTGGCTGTCATCTTCATCGAGGCAACGTTATCAGTTCAGTGGGCCAGAAACAGACCGTCTTCATTCTATATTATACGAGTAATTTAACTGAATACGTTTAAGCCTATCTTTGGAGAGTTTTAGTTTGAGTTCCGACATCACAAGACGTGAGTTAATGTGATGATTTAATTAGATGAGTGAAATGCAATAAGTCTTAAGTGGGTGGGAAGTTTTAGTTACGTATTCTAGAATGAGTCAGTTTAATTCGTACGGAATTTCAAATATATTTTTTGTCTATGTCAGTACCTAAATGTGATCGATATAGTGTTTGCTGTTTAACTGGATTCTGGAAAGTTCTCAATTCAATTTTTTTTTTTTTTTGTTACTGGGTGCCAAGTGGCAAAAAAAATGGATTCATTAATCTATAGGTTTTAACGGTGAGTTTTTCCTATCAATCACAGAAAATACACGTCAAAACCTCTTCAATCTGGACTGATACCTTACACCACAATAGCGTTGATAGCCTTTTTAAAGTTTTATTTTTTACGAGAACATGGTTAAAATTTAGTCGGACAATGCTAATTATTTCGAAATATACACTATGTTGTAAATCGTTACTTAGGCCCCATTCCAGTAGAATTATAGAATCCCTTCATATACGAATAGACAGAAAGTAATGTCTATAGATGGTAGAGCTCAAACACAAACTTATACTACTAAACAGTTTTGAATTAAGGTGTGTAACCTTTTTATTTAAAACAACAAATAAATATTTTTTATTATATGTATATTAATTATAATTATTAAATAAAGTTTCTTATTTTTTTTATTATTGATATTTTTCTTTTTTTTTTTGGGGTCTATTTGAAAACCAGCGCTAGAAGCTCTCGCTGAATTAGATCCATTGTTAAGGTGTAATTGTGTATGTCTTCAATGTTTTGTATCATGTCATGTCCATCAAATAAATGTTTTTTCTTTCTATCTTTCTTTCTTTCAACATCGAAGACACTGTCCGATACGTGCAAAGACTTGTTATATGAAAGTATTGATAAAAGCATTTCAATGTGAAACTTGTGAGCTCGGCCTAAAACCAAGGCTATATTTTATCTCGTTCCGCTCCCAGGGGATGCGCGAACCCCGGGATACGGTGCGAAATCAAAAATTATCATTTTCCACATACACTGAGGCTGGCTTCCGGTAAGTCTATACATAATAGATTTTTAGATCTACAATGGATAATTATTAAATATTTGGTAGAAGAATCGGATAGTAATTAAAAAACGTAATCAATTTTATATGAATACATAGAAGAAGTTTACGGATATCATGTTAACCAGTTGTTTACATTAATCCTTATATAATATAATAGTTGTAATAAAATTGAGTTACAAATCAAATGAGTACAAAATATCATTAAAGGTATTCAGTCTCAGTAACTCTTCTCCTGTACACACGTGCTTCTCACACACACACACACACACAGTGTAATCAATAGCTGTAACGCACATGCAAAGAGCATTCGATCCCGAGGCTCTGTCCGGAGGCTGTAGCAAAAAGCTCTTAGTATTAATCTTGTGATAGACCTCGCCTCAAAACCGCTTGTTGGCTTTCTTTCACCTTATTAACTTATACATTCTATATCTAACTCTCTGTATATACCATGATATATCGTATTGTAACATTCGCTTAACTCTGTGTAAGGTGGCCTGGAAGAGGTTTTTTTCTTAGAATGATACTTTTCTCATAATACTATATATACTAGGTAGATAGAGTATGTTTCACATCTGGTTATATGCAAAATATCTTCGTACATTAATTTATGGTAATCGTAGGAAGATTTACTTAATTCTTACAAGGAATTCTTATAAGGTTGAGTTAGCAAGTAAGCAAGGTAGAGTTTTCACTACGTTACTGATCTCCATATAGCATAGACGCTATGTTATTATTAAAAAAATCTGATTGCAGTTTTATTATTGCTCAATATTTCTACTATTATAAAATAGAATAAACTTACTTTGTGACAAATATGTGGAGTACTTCATGAATCTATCATTTTTTTTTTATTATTTATACTGAAAATTATTGTTGAAAGAGTTAATCTGGTTCAAGAGGTAATCATTCAACCAAAAGTATGTTAATTGTTAATGAATCAATTAAAACGTTCATCGATTGTTTCCCCGATTCAACATCCAACCATTAAATCGCTATTGTGTAACTCCTAAAACTCATTATAATTGTGTAAATACAAGTCGACTATATCGGCATATAAATCGAGTTCCATTGTGTAATGATATCCTCAATTAATTGTTGGAGAGAATAAAGTTAGTCGTGAGTACGGGAAACTTAATAAAATAGACCCTTGAAATCGTTTCGCCCACTTCCTCCAGTAATTTAATTCCTACATTCACAGACAGCGTGAACTCCTTAAAACGTTTCACAAAGCAGCTCCGTATAATGTAAAATAAATTATGTAAGGTTTATTATGATATAAAGGTTAGTAGAAATTACAACAAACACAATAATCTTACAATTATAAATCGGCTCTTCGAGATATGTCGATATTGCGGCAAACTTCTTACGCGCTCTTAATGAGAGCTCTCGTAAGTTGAAGTCAAGTATACTTACTAAGTCTATGAACTATCGGCAAGTTGCAAACAAGAAAAACTACTCGCTCCCGAGTCCCCGAGGACGTCACGTGACACAACACTCAGTTATCGGATTAAACCGCACTCAATATTATCACAAGTTACTCGAGTATAATACAGTTTTGTAAATCACATCACTGATAGTTTCACAGATCACTGATAATACGTTCGTCGCGGTGATAAGGATGGCGCTGCGTGGCGGGCTCGCGGTGAAGACGTGTCCGTCCGGCGCGGCGGTCGGCCAGATACTGCTGCTTGCGCACGCCTGGACCCGGCCGGCCCCCACCTCTCCTGCGATTCGGCACACGAAAAAAAATCAAATCAGAAACCTCTTCCTGTCAGTGAGCTCCAATGATCACCTTAAGTCCTAAGTGTCAGTTGTTAGTTAACGCCAGTGCGGCACCAAACGACGCATTTAGCCTGAGTTATGCGCGGATCGTGGAGCGGTTAGCGTCGCCAGCTAATTTATAACGTTTCGAATCGAATGCTTATGTAAATTCGTTCGGAGGTAGATCGAAGAAATTTTTTCTCATCTCAACACACTTGAACATCAAACGGTGGAGTTCAAAGAATTTTTTTTCTTATTTTCACATATTATTCCGGGCTCGCTCCGCGCAACTTTTTATTTACTTCACAAGTTTCCATCATTAGAACACGTGTACGCGTATTTACTTGCACTTGAAAGGTTCTAGTCCCATTTTTATATTGTCGCCAATATAACAGATTGTGTGGAGTGGAAATGACTTTTTCATTCAATTTACTTACCAGGATAGCACGTTTGATAACACGATGATCATTTTCAATTATGTTAGAGTTTTTATGACTTATTTAATATAAGTAAAATTAATTTTATCTCATCTCTTTATAATGCGCGACTAACATGATGATCAACCTCCTGCAGGTTCTGTTGTTCATCTCAAGTAGAGATCGAACCCAGCGCCCGTCCGTTGCTATGTTAAAACTAAGAGACATTAGACCTTTCTTAAACCAATCAGCTTTGAAGTACCTCTTAAATTATTGTAATATGTACGGAAGCTGAAATTTATTATAATTATAGATTTTTGATTGTCAGGTCAGGAATTCAATTTGTTTTACACAAATTAATATATTGTACATTCGAAACAAAATTCTGAAAGCTTCCATTAAACTTTTCGACATCCACGTGTTAAATATAAATGCGGTTAACGCAATCGAAAATGTTTCGTTATTATTTCAGACTAAATAAATAATATAGCCGTTTTACTGCATCAAGAATATAAAATAGTATAATAAAGAATGCTAAAGTAGCAAATGGCAAAGCAAATTGAAAAAACAAAACTAGATCAGAGCTACAATTGTTCAAGCTATCTACGCCGTAACTCGTAGTGGCGTAGCGCTACGTCGTAGCTATCGTAGCGACAAAAGGTCCACTGTAGTCCAAAGAAAACCATCACAACACTAATATCTCAGCTTGCAGCTTATCTTCGATACTTTAACGTGCCTTCAGGGGAAATTTAACTTTATTTTGTATAAATTAAGTTTAATTTTCCTTGTCTTTACAGTTGTATCATTTGAAATGCATTAGTTTTCTCGAGTTTGAACGTTATGTAATGCTCTTAGAGTTAAATTTTGAGTGTGATATTGGATCCAATTCACACCTATACCGGTTATCGGCGTTTCCTCACGCTTTTGTTCCTAATGCTCATTACGTATTCTCTCTACTGAGAGTAGATATAAATTTTATAGCTTTTATTGAGGGTCACAGCTAATGTGAACATTCGACTTCGGTTAAAAAACGGTGATTGACCAATTTAATTTCAAATGTAAAAAAAGCACGAAAAAAAACTTGAAAAAATATGCAGTATAAAATTTTTAATAAGACTATATAATTATATGAAAGCTAAAAAAAAATTAATGTGAATAAGTGCTAGATCTTAGTATAATCTTATATGTGGTAGTCGAGCACGCTTCGGCACGAATTGGGCCAGCTCGCACCGGGGAAGTACCACACCCCCACAGAA
>NC_052105.1:175778-179979 GCF_012273895.1 Zerene cesonia | reverse complement strand
TTTAAACTTGCTAAAAACGATAAATTATTATTACACAAAATGTATTATTCCATCAGGTATTCACGGGTGTGCTAAGCACAAGTTTTATCCATCAATTTTTGAGACACACTAAGAAATACAATGAATATTAAAAGCGTCATGAATAATATAGTTTCACCTTAGCCCTTTGGACTTAATATCGAATTTTTCCATTTCGGTTCAATCATTGACCGCTATCACGATATCTCAAACGTGAGGTTGCGCTCAAATGGAGGTTTTACGGGAACGCAGCACCTAAAGCTATAATTAAGCTATTTAGAAAATTCTGCACCGTCACATAATCCCGTATAAAAAGTGGTATGTTTACACGCTACGTGATACGTGTTTAGTGCGGACCATTCAATTTTATCGCATTATCCAGCCTCGGATTGAAAGTAAATTGTTCGATTTATTTTTAACTCAGCCGTAAGTGAAACTCGACGAGATTTCAAGAATTTGAAGCGCAGAAATTATTTGTAGATTGTTCCATACAATTTAGAGCAATTAGGTGAATTTATAATATTATAACCACACATTTTATTCAGAATGCAATTTTACTTTATTAGTCGTCCAGATAATTGATAAGATGTACTCTAAACCTCGCTATAAAAATTATTAGAGTTGATTAAATACATAGCTAATGTAAGATCTGTAAGAATACGTTAAAAAATTGTTACGTAAATTTTAAATAAACATAACAAAGAAATTAATAAAAGACGTCCTTCCCAAGGCTGAGAAGTCAATGAGCCGCTTTCTGGTCATTAGATGTCTTTGCCCTTCTATACCTTAGGCTTAAAGCCTATTAACGCGCCCAACCACGTCTACCCAAAACTCTAATACTCTTTCACAGCATCACGCGGAGCTTTGAAAATGGAAATAAAACTAAATTGATAACTATCAGTGGATATAGTTTTACGCAACAATGGCTGGTGTAGCTATTGTGGGCTTCATACAATTTGGCGCAGTTCGCTGGATCATATTTTACGTTTAATTAATTTGAAACCAGATATTTTTTTTTGTTTCACTTTTTAAATGATGAAACTCGAAATTGAAGGGAAGAAAAGTTTTTGAAGCATAGAGCCTAAAATGTTGTGTAGTCTTTTCTTAATGTAACACTAAGTTGACGAATCTAAATAAAAATACAATTTGCATTTTATGCCAATTTTCAATTAAACAGATCATTAATTATAAGACATTAAATCCCTTTAAAATTATACATGATGCAAGAACCTGCACAATTTCTGTCATGACCTATTTTTTTTGTCACAATACGAACTTGTTGTTGAGAATTTTAATCGATTTTTGGTGTCATTATTAAAATTTTCTCTAAACCATGCCTGGTACACAGATGATTTACACATAAATCAAGTAAACATAAGCCTCAAATTACGATTCATAAAAAAACAACATCCCTTATTCCTTCAAATTTTATCTAATTAAGAGTTGAATTTAATTTAGTATGTGCAATCACAACTTAACAGCATTTTGTAACACAGGTGACACAGAGCTACGAGCCCTGCACTGCAACCATTATAACTTCAACAAACAACTTTATCACTATTAGATTTTAGTTGGATTTACTTTATTTAATTAAAAGCTGCAAATATTACAGCTCTTTTTTAATTCGGCAACGATTTAAAATTGAGTGGTTTTCATTATAACAATTGTTTTGTGCATTTACAGATCTATTTTTTTTTTTATTATACTATTGTATTATTTTTATTATTGTTGCTGATTTATGATTAATAATATTCACAAAAGTTTAAATTTTAGTGGCAAGAATTCTTTCTTGTAACTTCTAGTAGTTAGAATGAAATTCTCGTTGTGCAGGATTTTTTATCCTATTTACTTTTTGCACCTAAAGGGTTATGAAAATACTTCAGCCAATCAAATGTTTCATGTTTCCATTGACAACATTAACGTCCCTTATATTCTTGTATCTATGTAGTTATTTATGTACATGTGTATATACTGCTAAAAACTATATAATGTAATCCAATTAATATGGTTAACGTAACAATACTATATTTTCCACAATCTTATATATTGGTAGTGCTTTATATGCGTATGATATTCGTAAGATGAGGTACTCAAGTCCATCCGTCGCAGTTCCTTGACAGTTTTTCTGAAAACTCAGCGCGATTCCGTATGCGGCTGTAAACTTAGTTTAAGGTTCACGTTCATAAGAGAACATCATATCTTTATGAATAAATGATTTGAGCTGTGATTGGAATATCATGAATATCATGAATATCTACTATATAAAAATAAGTCGGGTTTTCCTTCCTGACGCTATAACTCGAGAACGCACGAACCGATTTCCACGGTTTTGCATTCGTTTGAAAGGTCTCGGGCTCCGTGAGGTTTATAGCAAAGAAAATTTGGGAAAAATTTCAACAGAAAAGCGGGAAAATCATTTTTCACATACAGCCATCTGGTGGCGAAACGGAGTTCGCCGGGTTTGCTAGTCATTTATATATTTTTTTACTTATGAGATGGCACTTTGTCTATTTTATTTGAGTTTTTTTTTATTGTATAACAATATGTTTATTATTTTCTTTTATTTATTGTTTTCTTAATGAAGTAAAAACTGAAAGTCGAGTCAAAGATACTTCTTATGGTATCGGGTATCTGTGAAAATTTATTCAAGATCGATATGGACCTTTCAAAGATTAGTTAGAAAGAGCAGACAAACAGTAAATTATTTTTTATAAAGTACCTCATAGAAAGCGGTTTTATCACCAGTTAAATCAATCATATTTTTTTAGAGCTACACACTGAACTAAATATGATTTCTAACCTCAACATTATATACATAATAATATACTCGTATAATTAAACCGTATTACTACAAAAGCCAAGTCACACATACATACATACCTGCCTATATAACTAATGTAATTACCTCAGTAACTCAGTGAACCGTAGTCAATGAGCAAACACATTCAACTCAGTGTTGGTCTTCAAGGGAGTTGGCGCAAACAAATGCAACTTGCGTTGTTCCCGGGAAGTTAGGGAAACGTCACGTGCGCTTCATGTGTGCATTTGCTGTTAATAAGTCATTATTATCATTGTTATATATAATACTGCTGTTCTGAAACTTATCCATTAATGCCTCCAGATAACGAATGTGATATTTCAATTAAATTTATAATTAATAAAGTAAGTCTGTTTGCTGTCTGTTTTTAATTTATTATGTGCAGTAATATATTTCCACATTATATTATAATATTTATGGTGGTTAAGCAAAATAAAACTGCAGCAAAAAATTATTAAACGAACATCTAACAATGATATAATGTCATGCATAATATATTTCAGCAAAATTGCACCAATTACATATATAGCGATGCCCTCATGAACATGCCTTTTTACGACGATGTCGCCTATTTACGATTGCATCTCGTTATCCCCACCGCTCATAAAGACCAATATTAAATTAAACCTGAATATGTAGATATTCAGCAGGTGCTTGGTAACTTTTTGTCTCTGCATTGTATTGTCTAGACAGAGACTAGACAGTTTTAAGCTGACTTGAATTAAGGATATTTGGCGTTATATTACCATGTCACAGGGGTCAAATTACAGTAACGTAAATCGTAATATAGGGTTTCCTCCGTGTTTTAAATAAAATTAAAATCATTATGTACTACCTTTCTAATGACTTCTGCCTAACTATCTAGAAGTAACATAGTGACTTGAAACCGTGTTATTTTTTATTATTTTCTTATTTGTGGTTGAGCAAGCAAAGGAGTTAGTGGCCACCTTATGTAAAGTGGTCTCCACCACCTATATTTCATCCTTTAGATGTCTTTAAAATGTAAACACCTAATCACATAAACCGCATAGTCTACGTGAGGAAGTAAAAGGCAGTAAAATGTTTAAAGTCATATTATTATCCACTAAATTAACATTAAATCATGAAATGCCCAAAGCCCCTAAATAGCGCGGACGGTATACTACGGCGACATTATGCTACGTTCCTGTATAAAATACCGATAAATTAGTGTGGACTTGGAAGTTATTTAATAACTCTGACCGTTTCATATATATTTAACTAGATGCTACCAACCTTACTGCATTTTTGTACCTTTATTTATTTTCGTCAGCAACTGTTACTACAGGTAGTGTAGCAGTACCTTTTCAATGTATAACATTATTAAATTACATTGTCGTGTAAGGA
>NC_052105.1:148263-174778 GCF_012273895.1 Zerene cesonia | reverse complement strand
TGTTCTCTTCTGTAAACTGGAATGTAAGCTTTTAGGTCGTTAAATATTAATAAACGCAAAATATTTCTTTTTCTTTTCACAAGCATCGAAAATAGATCCTTTTATATATAAAAGACTTTACACACAAAACCAATATATTTTTAGACAGCGAGCGGAATCAATAAGATTTATACTGCCTTTTTAAAGTCTAGATT
The DNA here is from genome assembly GCF_012273895.1 of Zerene cesonia. NCBI lineage: Eukaryota > Metazoa > Arthropoda > Insecta > Lepidoptera > Pieridae > Zerene > Zerene cesonia. Next base: position 174,584 of record NC_052105.1, on the reverse strand, counting down.
TTATGTTTAGTATCAAAGAGAACAGATGTAGCCCAGAGCTAGACATGTGCTCTCTTTGCAATAAAATTTATTCAATAAAACTGCACGTTTTGTAAATCTGCATTCAAACGCGAGAAGTCTAACTGAACTAGTGATGGAATTAGTTGAGGTAAATACTAACTCATTGATATAAATATAGTCTTATTTTCTGGTCATGTTATTCTATATAAGTATTAACTCTTTATTTCAATTCACGCCTTGGCTATGTATTCTGCAAATCTTGGGATAAAGCCTTTCAAGAAAAATGGCATATTTGAGCAAATGTCTAGCAGTGGTGGCTCAGTGGTGAGAACCTCGGACTTCAAAATTGATAAGTCGGGGTTCGAGACCGGGCGAGCGTGCAGGAAATAAATTGATTTTTCAATTTATCTGCACATGTGGATAACATCACCACTGCTTAAAACGGTGAAGGAAAACATCGTGAGGAAACCGGCATGTCTAAGAATCAAAAGTTCGACGACATGTGATATCTGCCAACCCGCACTTGGCCAGCGTGGTGGATTATGGCCTGAACCCTCATAGGAGGCCTGTGTCCCAGCAGTGGGAACGTGTATGGGCTGATGATGATGAGCAAATGTCTACCATACTTCTTGTTAATGTAATCGTTAATTATACTCATCATAACAATAAATTGTAATAATTGTTAATAAATATACTATTTTATTCGTCTAACTCACAATCGTACTATCAGTTTGCTATAAATTATATAACAATTTATAATGTATAGAAGATAAGTTATACCGTCCTTTGTTGCCTCTTGGTGGAACTACATTTTAGAGTGTTAGATTTTAATAAAATTTCAATTTTAAACATATAAAGCACTTTTTAGAAATAAATGACTTTTTAACGGATTTTAATCACCGTTTATCCATTATATTATTAACCTTCTGGGTTACCTAACCGTTGGGTTAAAAATATAATGAATAAATTTCTAAATGTATAATACTCGCGTAAAATCAAACACAAGAAAATACTATAAAGCACTTATTTGACCAGCTTTCATTTTTACTCACTTTGTATATTTTAATTTTTTACTTTACTTTTTAAAACTACGACAGTTTCGCACATCATCAAAGTTTAAAAATGAATAAAGGTGGAGTGTGTGAATGAAGTGAATTAAGTGCTTTTAGTTTAAAATGTATTTTATTAGTACGAATAACCAAGCGAGGAAGGTATATGTAGTTAATAGGCGGTAGTCCCATAGGATGGTCTAACCAGCAATCCCATTAACAGGACAACCGCGAGTTCCCGATCCTTTAGCCTTACAAGCAGACGGTTACAGTTTGTACGTTTTAGCAATTATAATAAATTACTATAATTGGGTTTTGTTAAATATAATGTTTATTTATATAAAAATAACTAGCTAATGCCCGCAGTTTCGCCCGCGCGGTCTTAATACATATTTATGGTACAAACTTTCATCCTCTATTTTTTCTGGGGTAGGATTTATCATATAATGAAATGCTGTAGCATTCTTTTTTTTTTAATTAACCTTTTATTTAGAATAAAAAAAAGTTAATTTATGATGTGATTTTAGTCATTCACCGTGCTTTAGATTTTTATAGGAAATTAATTTATGGCATTAATTGTTATCATATAGTTGTAACTGGGTCCCAAAGGATATCTGTGACCCTCGTATGGTCAGACATAACACGATGCTCTACGCAGAATACTCAAAACTTTTCCACTGAGGAGTCGTATTTTATTATAATATTATAAAATACACGTTTCATACATAATAAGCAAGAGTACCTTCTTGTATAGAATAAATAAATAAATAAATACGAAACTGCCGACATATCTTCAGAGACTTCCGTAAGATCCACAGGCAAATTTACCCTTCCTCTTGAAAAAAAGAGTAAAAAGACATAAATTGAAAATTAATTAAATACGAGAATAATAGCAGTTGCTATTGAAAAATAAAACACTTTTTAACTTACACTAATAAAGTTTTATAAACCAGCCAAACCAAACAGAACATTTTACAACTAATTCTATATCAAAAAACCTTTTTGTGATCAGCACATATTAAAACAAACAAATAAGGTTTCTAGTTACATATTCTACCACAAAAACATCAAAAGCTGTAAATACGTAAATCACAAAACATTTCACGAAATAAATTAAAATTCCGAAACAGTTCCATTCCACTCCCCTCATTTCGTAAAACTATAAAACTTTACAACTTAACGTTAAATAACTTCATAAAAGTATCGAAGGATTAATATTCAAAACTGCAATTCGAATTCGAAATTATTGACGTTTCAATTTAAAAATATCTTAAACGATCGGACTATTAGTTAGAATAGCTTCGAAAGTTGGTCCTCGCGAAGTTATTTAATAACTACTGCATAATCCGACTCCGTCTGCCTAGTTTTAATCCCGGCCTTTAACATCGCCTCCGAACTAAATTCTCTTTAACGATATACCTACGTTGATACCTAGAGATATAAAGCTTCGTATTTAGATATTTTTTTCGATTCCAGTGTTTTATGAACAGCGCTTATAAGTTCTATAAATAATGTAAGAATAATAAAGATTTTGTTCTTGCTACTTATTATTTTCATTTAAAATTTGATTTATTTTGAAATACCTATCCTATGACCTTTTCATCTTCCTTTCTTTATTGTCTCCTGTTATACACTCTTTTGAGTTCTCAAATACATTCAAATAACAAAATTTGTTGTTCGATAAAATGTACTTTTGGGATTATATTAGGTCTATGTAACAGCCTAATTGTTATTGCCTATTTGCCTATTAAGTTAATAATAATTATAAATATTGTATTAAACCAAAATTTTGCGAATACACACTTTTGAATGGTATAAATATACCATTACATATAACATAATATATAAAAGCAGAGTTCCGTAATGTCCCAGAGCCTCCGCGCCCCGTCCGTGGGGCATCAAATTGAGACATATTGAATTTGGTAGGGCCGTGACGTCACGCCAGATGAATATTTTATCACGTTAGCGGGAATCGAACCGCATTCACAACGGTTAGCGACATTTATGCGATAGTTTTATGAACTTTTTTCGTGAAAATCGTTTAAAAGTCTCGGATAAAATACTTATATTACAAAATTAAAATTGTATCTTTTATGGTTGTATTATGTAACTTTTCATCTTTATGTAGTGGTTTTTTGTATATTTATGTATTGTTATAAAGCACATGTTTCTAAGGCTTATGTGTTAAGCTTATGTGTTGGGTAGTATAGTAGCATACTGCAGGTATGCTTCTATACTACAAAGTTTCATCTGAATCCGTTCTGCAGTTTAATTAGTAACAATCATTCAAAGTTTCGCATTAATATCTTGAGTTATATAGACTACTTTTTAGGAAAACCGAAACACCAGTTACATCTAAAGTCACTTGTGTGCAGTGTGAGCATATATTTCCCCACTCAAAAAAATTGTGAGTTTCAGAGTGAGTGAATGGGGTTGAATGGGGTTTTTCGCATAGTTAAATTGTTTACATTTAAAATACTGATTATTACTTCTGATCAAATCATTATGAAAATAAATTAAATGGACACGTTATATAAAAACAAATTATTCATTATGAGTTATTGATCGCAAGAAAGCATTGAGGTACGATTCTATAATATCGTTTAAATAATTACCTCCTCACCCTCCGTACTTCACGCTCGGTGAATGCTCAATCTAAGGAAATGCATTACTGCGCGCATTTCAATTTGAATAATTGTGGATTATTCAATATACAGGGGCGTTGAGTCATGTTATTTATTTGTAAGATGGGGTGCATAAAACTTGGTTAGTCACTTATGAAATGTTTATCCCCTTAGCGATGTTTAGAATCAAATTTCTGAAATTTGTTTTAGATTAGGGATGAGGAATTTATAATGGAATATCTTAATCACTAAATTACGCACCTACGCATATGATATGCAAACAAATCATTGAAGCAAATCGTTGTATAGATTTCACACATTTATTTCTAATCCATGAAACTGGACCCGCGGTTATATCAAATGCAAATACATACTTCTGTCATTGTTTGTTTATCTTGTAATGTTAATACAGGAACAAGATAGATAAAGTTTTGTCTAGATCAAAGTAAGATAGATTGCCAATTAAGATTGTCAACATTTTAATCCATTTGGAATACTGTTCCATTAATATTTTGTTTTACTTTGTTCGATGATTTGTCAGTGGTCTGCGTAGACCAGTATCTATTACTGAACAAAATACATCACAATAAAATACCATGCCAAACCAAATATTGCGCTTTCCTAGATTCGACCAATGCATTTAATACAAAAAATGCTCAACATTATCATCCAATGAAACATACAAGTCTCGTTAAGAGATTTTATTTATTTTATGTCATAGCGGGCAACTGAGCTGGTGGTTCGCCTGATGGTAAGCGATCACCACCGCCCATGAACATTCGCACAAGTGATGTCTCTTCGGATATCCACTTTTAAGGGGTAAGGGATAAGGAAAGGAATTACGATTGAAAATAGGGCTTCGACTCGGAAAGGAAGGGAAAAGGATATGGAATTTTTGTAACAAATAATATGTTTGGTTACTGGTCGCGCCAATATATATTAATTTCGATATTAAGGGGACTGTAAAAATTAATCTACGTGGTGTAGCGAAAAAGAGAAAGACGGGAACACACGGCACATACCTCGTCTGAGGGAGTAGCGTCCAAGCAAGCACGCGGCACAGCACCACGCGGTCAAGGGTCCTCCAGCTCGCGCCAGGCAGACCAGATCCAGTCCATCACTCCACACATACACAAGCGGCGTTTCAGCGCGACCAAATGGGAAGGCGGGTTACACTAGCACAATGCCCGAGATATTTAAAGAACCTCGAGGAGGTTCCCCGGCGGTTGCGGGTTACGATCTTTATGAAAGATCTCTTCGATTAATGCGGTGACAAGAAAGCGTCATAAAGGCTCTCCGGCGGTATGCGAATTATACACGAAATGTCTAGAGGCCTCGTGAAGGCACTCCGGCGGTTTTGAGATCCGATCGTCACGGAAGATCGATGCATACTGTGTGACGTATATGCGTCACTACGTCCAATAGAGACGTTGTGGGTACTTTAAAAGCGTGCGGTGATTGGTTGTGCTCGCATGTAAGGAGGGTAGTTGGATTACAGCACAAAATAATAAATATTTCATTTTAATACACTATTTTAATAATATTGGCGTTACCAGTTACAACATTCATTTAGTATTTTCTTGTGTTTGGTTTTACGCGAGTATTATACATTTAGAAATTAAAAACTTTTCAACGGATTTTAAACGCGATTTATTCATTATATTATTACGTTACATCCTCCACGGTTCGTTTTAAAAGAAACTTTTTGCCTCGTACAACGGAAATTTGGAATCAGCTTCCGCATGCAGTGCTTCCAAACATTTACGATATGGGGACCTTCAAGAAAAGAGCATACTCCTTTCTCAAAGGCCGGCAACGCACACACCATACCCCTGGTATTGTGGGTGTAACTGGGCGACGTGGAGCACTTAACATCAGGTGACCCGTCTGCTCGCTTGCCTGCCCTTTCACATAAAAAAAAAAAAAAAAAAATTAACCCGACGTTTCGAACACTTTACAGCGAGCGTGGTCACGGGGAGACTGACGGAGTCGGAGGAGAGAAACGTCGGGTTAATAATATAATGAATAAATCGCGTTTAAAATCCGTTGAAAAGTTTTTAATTTCTAAACATTCATTTAATTACATATTGCTTTGCACTTCCCTATCATTTGACCACTAAAGAAAAATTTTTATAATCGAAATAATAATAGCAGTAAATGTTCACGGGTATTTCAGTGGAAAATACACGTCTATTTTAGTTGCAATTGTCAGATCGGATTCACATTGTACCCGTCAGATTTCTGCAGCCGGCATGCGTGGTTACACAATATGCAGACATAGGTCTTGATAAGTCTAGGCATTTAGCATAATGTTAGAGTATAAAGTGAATAAGCAAATTTCGTATGATTATTATGTTATAATGATCATTTTTGACATGGAAAAAATTGATATCTACATCATATATTGTTTTGTTTTTGTTACGTATTCGAAGAGAAACTTTGTTGCAAAACATTAAAATATTTACCATCATAAATCAACTTCGAAAAGCCAAACAACTGCTGGTTTAATTTTTATGCAGTGTTTATTTAATCTTTTTACGTTTATCTCGCTGACGTGAATTGTTAAGACTGTAATGTTTAAATTATTAAATCCATTTTCAATTACTCTTTGCCCATTATGGGTTCTTTCAATCTCGTTGTTTTTGGTTTTTATTAACATCAAAATCTACCAGAAATTAAGTAGTCAATCGCAAAACATTTATTTTGAAATGAAATAAACTTGTTTTCTTAAAACTGTTCCATAAACTGTTTTCCCTGGATCGCAAATAGGAACCAATCGAGCGTGAATTATTAACACATTGAGACTTAATTATGCAATATTAATCAAGTTTTTAATATCAAACCGAATGATTGATGAACGAGTTATGAAAGGTCTGTTTGCGATATTAATAATAAAGGTGTTTTTTTTGCATTTGTTGAGGCAATTCGTTGAATAAAATAATCAGATCTCAGACAGGCAGAGACAGACAGACAAGCAGGCTGCTGTAACGAGATAAAGATAATGATAAACGATATGAAAATTGGTTTTCTGTGAACACGCACAAGCTATCGACGCCTTAGTTAAACACTTAACATTCATTTAATTAAGTAGAAGTTTTGTAATCCATTCTATACGGTTTAATGAACTAATAGTTTAAAATAGAACTATAATTTTTAAACACAACAAAAGTTAATTGCAGTGCTTTCTTGGTCAATATTAAAAGTCGAAATACGTACAAGAGAAATCGATATTTCATGTTATTTATCATTATCATTTCAATATTTTTACAAAGTCACAAATCAACCCTTTAATTATTATTAAAAATAAGACATATATTGATTATTCAGACAAACCAATAAATTAACTTGTAAATAAATACAACATTTTCACTGTTTGGTTTTTATTTAAACATTTGTTTTAAAAAGTCTCTAAAGCTGTTCAGCATATAAGAAGATAAGATGAAGAAGAGGTTCAGCATATAAGAAGATAATACAAATATTATGTTATTACTTAAACTTAAAAGTTTAAGTCGTTTTTTGAGTTATTTCACTCTCCGATTGGAAAAAAACTAAACCTTACACCAAAAAGACTTTCATTTTGATTTTACCCCGTGTCCGCCCGGTCAGATATACCCGGAAAACCCAGGGCAAGTGTAGCTATATTTAATAAATCAAATCTCTTGCCGCATGTGACGTCACGCGGTCGGGGGCAGCCCGGCGAGACAGATATTAAAGGAAATTAATCGGATTTAATTCACATTATTGCATTGTTAATACCCTCCATTTGTTGGTGTTTCGGGGTGAGATAAAACAATAAGTTGATTAAAGTTCTGTTTGGATTATTGGAAATGATAATTAAAAAATATTTATTCTAGTAAACATTTATTTATGTAGCTGTATCATCCATAAATATACCTAGCAATTAATTATGTATATATATTATATACATGTACAGTGTTCGTACATCACGTTGCGCGCTGTCAGCATTTTACGCCGACACGCTAAAGTTTAGTATTACATTCAGTTCGCATTTGATCACCATACAAATCGCGCGTACTCACAACATCAACCAAACCATATACAATTAAGACAGTAAACGGGTTATTGTACTTAATTCTTTTATTTACGAATCATTTCAAAATTCTTTGTACGGGCCCTACAATGCCGTACAATACATATACATACATAAATTACTAGTATATAGTTACGAAATCTATTAGTGTTATGTGTTGAGGGTGCTTTGGTTGTCCTTAAAGTGTTATGATGAGTATGAGTTTTTTGGTATGATTAATTCAAAAACCACTAGATTAATTTTAAAAAATATTTTAACATTACAAATGTAACAGAGTAACACAGGGCTACCCAACAAACCAGTAGAACCCGGGGCAAGGCATTACACCTCAACTCGATTACTATCAAGTGTCGCTTCTTTCTTCAGTATAAAAAACACACATTGTTCGCTATACAATATGAAGCATGCACCAACAAAGGGTGTTGCGGTGAGTCCCACTAATCTTGCCGGTCAGTCCATAGCGAGGGACAAAGAGGGACTTCGTTTTATCCCGGCGCGACACAAAAGTGCGTTTTAATGAGCAAACTTCGACGACGAGAGGCCATATTCTGATTGAACATTTATATATTTATTGTGTACTAATAATATACCTACGATATGGATGTCTATTACAATCCCGTCTGAACGAGAGAATGGATCTATTTCAATTTGTTTGTGGAATATATTTTGTGCTATATTATTAACATCTAGAAAAATCAGGATGATCAAGTAAGCCACGGATGATAGTAGTTAATTAATTATAATATATTTTTTTCTCGATTGCTAAACTATTTGAACGGTTATCAAATTTAAAGCTTGCGAGTCAGAACTTAATTTTAAATTTGTTTTTGAATGAGTAGTAATAGATGTTTCACAAATAATAAAGGATATACTTACATAATATATATGTGCATATAAATACATAAATACAAGTATATACTTGCATAATTACAGACGCCAAAATGCAATTTTCATCTTATCATCAAAACATCGAATCTAAAGCACCAGCTATCCGAGATAAGGTAAATATTTACTCCAGCAATTATTGCGTCCCGTTTCCAGAATATTCCGGTTCCATAGTTAAAAGCGTTGTTTATTGAATACCACGTCCGTGCATCTCTTTGCTTATTCCTCTCCCTATTGACTAAACTTCCTTTTATACGGAGATTAATTCATTTTTCCAATTGTTTCTCATATTTCAGAGAAACATTAAAAATGTACTGCATTAGGTATACTCAATAGAACTCCAAGTTACAAAACCATGACATTTGACGTGGGTGGGTAGCAAGATGTTTTGTAATGTCATTATTGTTATATTAATTCATTTTGTTTCAAATAACTGAAGGCATTTTAATACACACGAATGTCTACAGTTAATAGAACTACTAATATATATAATATAGATAATTCAGATAATACGAAACCGCAAACAGCGTCCACATTACATCATAAAACAAATTAAGATCGTTCCAAAAATGTACCTCACATAGACCAAAATGGACCAAACTCAATACCGCACAAAGAATGTCAAACACAGTTGAACCGGCCGATATAAATCTAACGACAATCTCTCCAGATGAAAGTGTCATTCGCAAGATGAATGGCCGATTTCGCTCGCATCTGATAAACAAACTTATAACCTCACACGGAAATAACACTATTACATATGTGGGATTTTATTCTTGGTATTACACATTTAAAATCTCTAGTATAGTCTTATTCTCCGCTTTTTTAGATTCTCATTGCTAATTATGTGGTCTTAAAAAGAGAATGTAATTCAAGATACAACTTCAAAATCAACTATTCCTCTAGTTATATTTAGTTTACATCAGTGCATCTTTTTAATTTATCAAAAAATATTTAATTAAACCTCTATTAATGGTTAGAACCATTGGCTACATCTGAGAGAGTAATATTATCACCAGAAATAATATAATAAGACTGTTCAATTAACGAAAATATATTAGTAAGTGAGTAAGCTTAAGTAATATTTCCGTGCTATTTATCAGAGAATCACTGTTACATTTTAACCCAAACTGATAACAAAAACTTATTTAAATTAACGATAAAAGGAATTAAATGTAGACTATGTACCTGACACAAGCAATAAAGAATTCACGAATAACAATTCTGTGAACAATTGCTGTTTAACTTTCAATCTACGCTAAGGTGTAACAATCATTTTATTATAATAACCAAGACATTGTGAAGTTGTTTAAATTAAAGTTTAGTGAGAGTTTTAACCAAATTTCCATCTTATAAAGACTGCCTAACCTAACTTTTGTTTACCCACTGAAACGTTTTTAAGTAACCTTATCTTGATTTAATTTAGAGGCGGAGAGCGGATAGTGGAATATTCTCCGTGTTGGCATTAAAGTAAAAATGTGTTAGGAATTTTATACGTTACATATTTTATGGGTTATGCTTTGATAGTTACAGCGCCTCATATTAAATTACATTGCGTTGGCGTTTTCCGCATATGAGGTAAAAGATTATTAAAGTACTGTCTATTGGATTTAAGAATACCACTAAAAGAGCGAAGAAAATGATACGGCGTAATCCTCGTCATGAAGCGTACTAGTTCTGGGAATACCTTCTTAGAGCAAGCTTAACTAATTCGTAAGTGTTCAATATATTATCTTCTTTTCATTACTTTCAGATCTAATATTATATATTATGTTTTTATAATTTGTATTTTTACATTATATTTCTCTAAATATGGACGGGCCAATGGCCCCTGTAACACAGGTAAAACAGAACACAGATCGTTGTTTAATAATTACACTATAAAACTTAATGTACCAACATGATTTATATAAATTGTTGTCTAAGGTGTATTTTTCGATTCCAATATACATTTATTATTAATTTAATCGTAAAGTATTTATGTGCACAGCGGTCTTTTACTCATTAAGAGTATAACAAAGACAAGGACAACAAGTCCCCGCTGGATCGCGTTACCTGCGACGAATGCCCCTCTGTGGCCCACAGTTCCCTGCTATGCCCCCAGGTGCAAAACTTGCTTGACACTTTGAAGAGTTTATTCCAGTTGGCGGCCGTAATTTACACTTGCCGTGGCCTCCACGGTCAGCGCTGCCTAAGATTATAATGTAAAAAACATAGTAATGTTTATGTACTTAGGTTCACGACTGTACTTGCGTGATATGAGCATATAAACTATACTGTAATCTCCTAATGTAGAGTTTAGTCTATGTCTGTGCCTAATGTGTTCCAACATGAATTAGTACGTTTTAAAAAAGTATCTACAATTTTAGTTAAAATATAATATAAATACATCTAAAACGGTTCAGCGAACAAAAGGTAATGAGGTAAAAAACACAAAAAATCTATCGATTTGATGACCTATTCCTTTTTTGAAGTCGGTTGAAATAAAAGCTAATATTGGAACATTGGAAGCACACCTCACAAAGCACCGGACAAAATGTTAAGTAAGGAAAAATTTTACTGTATAAATTTACAAATCGTTATTCTAAACTATCTGAGCAATGTGAAATTAGAGAGATCTATGAAAAGACACTTGCTCGTTTAACTAGTTTAACTAGTTGTATAGATAATGTTTTTAATATTGTACGTGTGTAAGCTCATGAAAATTTGGAGTGTCTAAAGCTGTGTTTATACCAGATCAAAACGGACGAAACCGGGCCAAACTTACTAGTCGTAAAAGATAAAATCATAATAGCCATGTTTTATAGAATTCCAGTGCTACTCAAAGATAATTTTAGTTTTAATTATACACTGAAATAGCCTTTTACAACGTAGCTTTTAAAAACAAATAATTTTACCACTCTTCCAAGTTTTCATCCAGCGCTTTCTTAAAAAGATTTAAAACTTCACGGAACCGAAAGTCAATTTATTACAGAAAATCTTAAGCAGCCTCTGATTTCTTAGGTTCTACACTTAGCTGTTTGCCAGAATTTGAAGAGCTAAAAGGCAATTACGTTAAAACTTTTGCCTCCAAAAGGTTTGAGTTCCACTAAGTCATTTGTGTAATGACGTTTAGTATCGCATCTTATTCTATGAGAATGCTAGAGATTTGTTCTCAGTACATCAGTAATGTGGAATGTTCGAGTCTTAGCTGCAGTCAAATATTCAACAAAAACCTCTTATGAACGACATAAATAAAATAATAATTTATTATTGTAAGGCAAAATATAATAAAATAGATTTTATGGCATATTTGACTTTTATTATAAGTAAATTCACATATTTAGTAGGACATGGTTCTTCTCTAACCTCAATTGTAATTAAATCGCAAAGACGATAAATAAGATGCGTGGTTAAATAAATAATTAGAAACGAAACAGATTTGTTATTAACTGTTCTCATAACGGATATGAACAAAGAACCTTACAAGAAACGTAATCTCGGAGTAAAATACAAAACTAAACTGCAATAGTTCAAGAATTCGAGAAATAGGAAATAGCACGAGCATCCAGTTTCGCATAAAGCTCGTAGTTAAATATTAAATAGAGTGTTTTAGCCGTGTGTGACGAAATTTCGCTCCAAGACACGTTGGAAACAAGATGTAATGTTGCGCTGAACACCTAACTGCTTTACACCAGTCTAGACAACTCCACTAGGCTCACACGATTTTTGGTTTTTTGGGACATTGAATTTAATTCGATTAAGATATGTGTTGTGACACATTTTAGAGATATATTTTTTATTGTTAAAATCTCCTACTAATACGATTTTGATTAAGTATTTTTAATATTTTGCAAACTCATCATAGTATAATATACTTGATAAGTCTACATAAACTTTTTAAAAATGTTTTACAGTTTTATTTCTCACTAAAAACCTCTTTAAAGCAATTTCATTTTCGAAGAAAAGCGAATTACAGTTCGGAGCGTTAATTTCATCGAATTCTAAACATAATTATAGATAATATAATTATATTAGACGATTATATAATTATATTATATTATATTATATAATTATAATTATATTAGACGTAACGTAAAATATTATATTCGTAGGTATTTTACATACCTACGAATATACTATTTACTATAAATAGTAATATAAAAATATGCACTTCACACACCAAGTCCGAAACATCAATTCTCTACAACAAAGTCTAGAAATCTCTGCAATTTTAAAATATTTAAAAAGAAAAAATACAAACAAAATTCGAAACGTATAATACTCGCGTGACACCAAACACAAGAAAATACTTAAAAAGAAAATCTAGGCAGGCAGAGCTAGATCGAGCACAGTATAAAAATCAGGGTCCCAGTAAATGGGAATGTGTGGTCATGCTCCAGCATCGCATTAGGTGGCGCGAGCTCGTCAGCCGGTTCTCAGCACGCAGGTGCGCTCCTGCAACTGTTTAGAGTTGAGGTCTCGTTAGTCTCTTGGATTATAATAATGCGACCGAATTTCGTTCCAATTGCTTTCAGAACTGGTTTCAAATTGGCAAATCTGTTTATCTTGTACAAGGTTTTTTGTATGTGGAAACTCATGTGATAATGATAATAAATTGCTCGAGGTCGCCTATGATTGCCTTTTTTAATAAATATAAAGCTATATTTTGCTGACGTTTTTGTTTTTACATTATGTACAATAATGGGCATAAATATTTTACCTGTTATGTGAACTTCTCTCTAATAAAAATAAGAATCATACTCATAGGGTTCATAAGAATTATGTATGATATTACAATTTTCCAACAATAGCTCCGTTTCGGTGATGGACACATCAGGTGACAGGTCTCCAGGCAGGGCCATTTACCTTTATCTATTGATCTATAAATAACGCGTTGCCATAGTAACAAAGCTGTAATTCAAAAGGCATTACGCAATAAATCTTACAGAATCTGAATACGATATTCCGGGTTTTTGTAGTGTCGCTCTAACTCGACTTTAATGATTACCAGGTGTGACTGTGTCAGATTTGCATCTCGCTCTAATGTACCTGGTTTGAGCTGGATAGCATACAACTTCGGTATAATAGTCCACCTTATTGTACGTTTCGATAGCTTCAAAAACGATCTGAAATGTTTAAAATACACAATTTAAAGAGCTTCTTGCGGGTTCAATGACTCCTCTAAAATGAGCTGGGATTTTTTTCTGCAAACATTGTGTAATATCCGTTAGCACATTTAGCCATTTCCTGCAAACGACGTCGAATTAATCTCCGCTTATAACACACGTTGACACCTGACCACTGCAAGTAAGGCGTTGTTAATGGTGTAAATAAAGTAGATACTCGTCTGAGTTGACGCATTTTTCAAGTCTGTAAATCAATCTTTGTTTATTTACATACTCTTTATGAAGTCCATGTTATTTGTAATATGTTTTAAGCGAAAAAGATACAAAATATAAAAATCGAACTACAGTTATTATTTTTTTTTAATGTGGGATTCGAACAGGCTTCGGCACGAATTGGCTGTGGGGGAGCCGGAAGCCCGGAGGGAGGTATCACTGCAGATTCTATAATTCTATAAGGATACCAAATGACAAAAATTTCCTAAACGCAAGAAGAATCTGCCAAATCGGGAGATAAAAACTGAGTTATTGAGTAGTAAAACAAAATAAAAAAACGGTAGTAATAAAAGTTTGAGAAGAAAAGCATGAGTATTAAGAACCCCTTTGTTTTTTGGGAACCACGAATAATAACACATACGAATATGTATTGTTTAAATATCATAGACAGATACATAGTAAAATATTATAATCTGGATCCCATAATATTAAAATATAAATGTTATCTAGGATATTGAAAGTTTGTTCATTTCAGTTGTATGTAAAGTCTTAAAAATTTACTTGAAAACCCTTCTTCAAGTTCAAATTATTAACCTACCAAATGGTCATCTAAAGAGAGAAAGTTCAGAAGCAAGAAAGAAGGTTGCAAATGAGAAATTTGAAACATTTACTTCTTAAATTCTGTTTATAATTAAAATTGAGAAGTAAATAAATTTAACACATCGCTGGTCCCAAACGCCGTATCAATATTATGTTTCATTTTCTCATTTTCGAGCGCACGATTCCGAAACTAAAACATCAGAACTTTCGTATTTAATTATCTCGTCTAAATAAATGATTAATGTATTCAAGGACGACATTTTATCTAGAACTTTACAAATACTATGAGTTTTGAAGTTTATCCCAAAGAAAGTTGAAACAATGAATATTTATAACGAATCAGCGAGCGTTAACGACGCTACCTTCATTCGGGAAATATGTTTATTTGTGTTTTGAGGTAACTTCTAAAGGCGAGAGTCGGGAACTCCGTACAGAGAACTAGTTACAACGCAATTACACCCGTAACGCAATGGAATAGGGTTTACTATGAGAGCTGGGGAAAGTTCGAAACAAAGTCGGGAAGCCTTTGGGTACGATAAATAAATAGTTGTAGGTAGAAAGTTGTTTCGACTTCTGTACGTCTTACCTTCACCTACAATTTTTACGTTCAGAATTATAGCCTCTTTTTCTGTAGTTTTGTAACTTCTGAACATTAATTTCAACTTAAGGCGCTGTTTGAAACAGATTTGTAAGAAATAGTCGTGCCGTGATGTTATTTCAACTTTCCGGGTTCGATTATTAGCAGTAAAGAGATCATGCGTGGTATTATATCATGTAACAAAAACTAAGATGACATACAATCAATTTTATGTACCTTTTATTAGTATTTTATACTGTAACCTGTCAAACGTACGCGGTAAATTAAAAGTAATCTGGTAAATAAATGGTAAATGTTAAAAGTCTCATTGAATAAATAAATGCTTGAGTTTAATTTTATGCAACTATACTTATTTACTGGATAAAATATTATTTAGAATCATTTAAGTTTGGCAAGAATTTATTGCTTTTAAATTTAAATTAGTTATTTAAAAAATAATTAATAATGAATTGGTAACAAACCAAAAGATCAATGGCATCTAGAAATCCAATCAAGGAAACCTTATCTCGGTAATAAACTTCCGGGACGATTCCATCTCATACGTGATCAGCTCCAGCTCTCCCGAGACTTGAAAATGGATACGCAATATTGGTGAATCCAGGAATATCCATTGCTATATGGATATTTGAATTCTTCCGAAGTGATGTCGCTAACTATCTTGATAAGCTGTCTGTTATTATAGCTGTTGGAAGTACCATAGCTGGCTCCTAAGTTCGAAAGTGCGACAATATTATACTACACTAGCTGCGCCCCGCGGTTTCACCCGCGTAAGTCCGTATCCCGTAGGAATATCGGGATAAAAAATAGATGTTGGCCGATTCTCAGACCTACCCAATATGCTTACCAAATTTCAGAGGAATCGGTCAAGCCGTTTCGGAGGAGTATGGCAACGAAAACTGTGACACGAGAATTTTATATATATAGATATAATATGTGCAATTTATTTATGAAAGTGTCATTTTAAGAAAAGTATAGACAATTTATGTTATAACAATTTTGAGGTTATTTGACAAACAGGTGAAGTCACCTAAAAGTCAAATAAAAGCAAACATCTGTCCTGCCGAATATAAGATATAAAGACAGCTTTGTAGATAAGAAGTCTTAATAAAATATGTATTCCAGTGGCTTTTAAAATAACAGCAGTTTGTGCATTTATTTCAACATTTGTAATACTTTATAAAATGGCATTTATTTACGTAATAAATAAATGCTAAAGCGGGTTTATGTTATATTGTTTGAGATATGATGTTTGTGTCGGGATGTAGTGAGGAGGCTAAAGTGATATAGCCTACATGAAATATGCATTTTACCGATGTAAAACAACTCATTCTCAATGGGAAATTCCTTTGACCATAACTATCAAATCGCATGAAGTAAGATGGTAATTTGTTTGTGTGTATCGATAGTCATGTGTTAGTTACCCTTTCGTCGGAAACGGCTTGACCGATTTTTATGATTTTTCTGTGTATATTCGTAGATCTCACAATAGCGCACTATTTTAAAACTGATGTCCTGGTAGAACAACATTTGCTGAGTCAATTAATAATTTTATATGAGAACTTTATATAATACAAACATAATTATATACTTTTGTTGTGACAACAGCCAAAACTATTAATTAATTGCACATTCAACGTAAAACAATTTGATAAATTCATAACAATTTCCCTGAAACATCATGAAGTCACTTTTTCAAGCATTTGTTTAATAAAAATAACATCGAGCCGTATCCTTATATCCCAAAGCAATATCTTTTCATTCACAATTATCTTCACCGCTAGGGACTTTCGTCAGTTATCATAAACAGTCAATAAAAGTAAATATTTACACATACGTTATTACCGTCTGTATTTATTTCTTACTCATTATGAGCTCAGGATCCAATCCTCACATCCGTACAAGTCCCTCGACCATACTAGAAGGTTCGACGTCCACCAGCAAGAGACCCTCTTCACCCCGCGCCAGCCGTTAACAGCCGGGTGTATTAAGTGGCGTTCCTCGAATGCGACGGGTCAATCACGTTGGTCGTTGATGCTCCCTCGGGTCTAGTTGAAAGCACCGCAACCAGAATACCAAGACCTACCCTGCCGCTTGGGGTGCGTTACTTTCAAGGCTTGCGAGGGGAAAGGGATAGCAAGGTGAGGGTCTTGGTAGAGTGGTTGGTGGATTATGATCTGATATCAGCTGTTATTGGGAGGCGTCGCCGGGCCTGAGGTGTCACAAATGGGGTTTCTGCTTCGTTTACTGCGTCTGTATTTACTTTTCGATCGCTGGAAAATTTTCTGCTCTTATTGCAATCATTGAAAATAATTTATACATATATTATGAATACTTTACATATATTATGAATACTTGCAAATATTGCAGTTTTATATAAATTTGCTAGGAGAGAGAATTCAGACATTACTTTCTATATATACTAATACAAGAGACCGTTTTGAATATATCATTTATGTTTTAATATCACTGCAGTGCAAATATAGGGATCTGAAAAATGTTGTATTATTCGAATAACTAATTTAATTATCTGTAAACTTACTCTTATAATAAATATATTATTATTCAAACGAAATATTTATAATGCTGCAGGGGGCGGAAGATGTTTCTCGTATTTTGGGACATGTTATTGGTCCCACGGACGTGGGCAACAAGTTTGTTTGTCCCCGCCTGCAGCAATCGCACTATATATCACACTAATATTAAAAATGTGAAATTTTTTTTGTTTCGATGTTTGTCCGCCATTGGTCGTGGTATATAGACAAGGGGCGAGTTGAGTTGTGTGATATGATAATTTTTATCCCGATTAAATGCTCTCTTGGGATAAACAGGAATCTTTAGATCCGGGCGGAGCCGGGACGAACGTCTAGTTTAAAAATAAATTGATTATCTTTAATAAAATTCAAAGTTGAAAAGTTGCGGTAAATATCGATTTAATTTCGTAAATTATGAAATAAAATTTTTCGCATATGATACCGGTATACGATACCTTAACTAAAGCGCCCTTTTTATAGCTACGTATCAAATCCTAAAAATAAAAACACAAAATATGCATTAAACAACCTTCAACCACTAAACGATGATGTTCTAAAATTCAGGTCCAAGAGAGTTCCGGCTTTGAGGAAGGAAGCGAGATAGTTGCCTTCGTGGAAGCGGATTTACTTAAAGCAACAACGAACAAACAACGTGAAATACCTGCGCTTACTCGCCATTGCGATGACTTCTAGCGTGGCTGGACTATGTTTTAGTTTTTATAAGAAAAACAGAAGATTTTACGTGAACAATTGTTTAATAACATTTGAATAAATATGAGTGACCTAGTTACAGAACGCTATTGTATTGAATACAAGTTAAATATACTTCATGTATACTTCTATATTACTTATATAAAAAAACTGAAGTTTTTTTGATTGGATGAGCTTACCTGGAAAACTGCTCGACCGAGTTTTTAAATTCTGTTTCCGATGCATAATATAAACCTGATTGATAAGAGGTTTACGTGATATATACATGTACGTAAGGCGAAGCTGGGGCTGTCACTATAATAGTATAATATATACTTTGTCTTATAAATAGAGTAATTACTAGCCAGTCATGTCTGTGAAAATGTTCAAATGGAGTGTGTTTATAACTGATTTTATATATGTATATATACTCAAACTCAAACATTTATTCATTCAAATAGACTTCTTATAGAAGAAGTTTTGAATCGGCTATTACTCAAATCTTTAGATATGATGTTAATTTTGAGGGATTTTTTTTAATGTTCACGGTGCGATTATAATTAGACTGTGATTGATTTTACGCGTATATCGCTTTACGTATATCTCTTTTAGATAATATGCAACACACAAACGATAATCATTGTTTGCCAGTTAATAATTGTTGTATAAAATTCAATGCTCTTTGGGAAAGTCTTAGTTAAAATTTTCGAACCAAATAGACACCGAAATGTGTTGAACCATCGCCCCCAGAAAGCGTTAGAAATAATTATATTGCACAAGAAAATTCGATCCCAAATCACACCTAGAGAATTGCATTAATCTTGGACGTGGAAATAGATACTGCTCTGTCAGATGCACATGTAATGTGGATCGGAGATAAGGCACGTAGCGGCTATTTAGTTATGGTAATAATGCCTCAGCTATATTTACTAGTTTCGTGCTAATATTCTGGGATATTGGATCGCCAGTGCTCTAACAAGTTTATGTTCTAATCCTGAAGTAACTCGACTTTGTGTATTGTTGTGGAGGGAGTAGCTTACTCATAGTTTCAGTCAAAGGCAATTATGTTATATATAAGCATTTCAAGAATTATTTGCATTTATAAATTAAATAAAACAATCTAATTGGATGTTGCAGTAAGAGAGGTTATAACCGAATTTTGTAAGAGAGGTTATAACTAAAACAATAAAAAAAAACAATAAAACTGTATGATGCATGAACAAGGAACAGCAGATTCATCAAAATTTGGGCCGTTTCAAAAGGACACCGTTTCGCGAGGCTTCTTTATCTCATCTATAAAAATATCGAATCTATCCTAACCAAAGCCGCCACGCCAATAACCTATTTCACCCTAAGTATTTAGGCAATATTCATAATATCCGGCGCTATGAAGATACGCTATAAGATATAGAACATAGTTTACTTGGTGCACAATGTATAAGGTTTTATTATTTCTGTGAACTCCAACAAGCACAATATTATGCAAGCCACACCGGTCGATATCCGCACAATGCGTGCTGTGATTATATAGTAATTGTATCGCCGAACCGAATTACCATTTGGCCGAAAATTTAATTTTAATCAAATATTCGCAGACGTGTCGCGGGTAGAGATAAATGTTGCTCTATCCAATACATCGGAACTGTTAGCGCAATTGGAATTAAACATGTTATCATTAATTGCTTTTTGCGTGTTCTTTAATTATGTTGAGTTTTTAATGCGGTTGCATAGTGTGGATGTTTATTAACTTATGATAAAACATCGATAGAAATAGTTGTATTTTAAATATATTTAGCATAATGATATTTGTAGAGGATGGACGTGTGTTTAATAATGAATCAATACCTACCATTATGGAATACTAGCGGTCAGCTCCGGCTTCGCCCTTGGCTTATATCACTCAGCGAAGCTACAGCTTTCTAATGGTAAAAGATTATTTGCGATTGGTCCAGTATTTTTTATTACCATTACAAACATACATACAAAATACCAATGATTTCATTTTTTTTTACAATTAATAATCTATTATGATTCAAAGTATAAAGGTACCTTTGTACTTTGTAACAGGATAAATAAATACATTGTAGGTATATGCGACAGTTATAAAACAAAATATTTTATTTCATTTATGTATGAGCTGTATACTCTATACAGCTAACACATAAATCAAATCAATCCATATCCTACTTAAAACAGCATGTTAAATCGTAAAGTGTAAATAGGGTATAAAAAAGGGATTCGGCGTGGGACGGGGCCGACACGATGCCGGAACGACCCCCGGGAGAGCAGTCAGTGCGTGTAAAGAGCCCTGTTATGGCTTACTATGCGACACGTAAAGCTTGCTATTTAGGTGCTTGTTCGCTTGTTCTATATTTATATATTTATATATTGACTACTTCTTGAATCAATATTGGTGAACGTTTATAGTAAATAATCTGAAAATGGAAGATACCAAGATAAGAACGTATATTTCTTGTGTTTACTTGCGTTCTGTGGAAGAAATAATCTATTAATATCATAATAAATATAATATTAGTCGTGTATATGAAATACTATAGTAGATACATTCTATTTTGTAAAATAAATCTGAACCGCGCCTCACTTTGTTTAAGTAAGCTAACTGTTTCAATATGAGAGAGACAAATTAAGTGCTGTCAATTATATTTGAAAAATTAATTAATTATTTTAGGTACGGGTGTTGAACCGAGAAGAAATGCTTCTTTAAAACTATGAGTAAGAAACAACAATAACGATGAACTAAATAGCTATGAATCTATATATATATATATCAATGAGTCGCCAAATGTGAGACGGCAATTTCTTTTTTACGTTTTTGTTAACGTACACGGAAGGAACTTCTAGAGAGAAAAACGTGCCACGGACGAAGGCGGGGGTAGATCGCTAGCTATATAATTTTTCATTAGCCTCTGGAAATTCTAACGTTCAATACATTAGATGCTAGTAGCGTGTCTTTTAACTAAATCATTCTTAGAAAAACAATAAAATTTGAATTAGCAAATTTAATATAATGCTTTGATTCATTTCAATATAACATACGTGTCTTGAATATCATCCTATGACTCCACAGGCGACAATATAACGAGCCATTATACTGAAAACCATATTCTTATCGAGAGTATCGATTTTGATACATTGGATAGTGCGTGTGTGTCGGAAGATAACAACCTGTGTATCTAGATCCATTCCGACATTTATTTAAAGAAAAAGCACTACTTCAAAAAAGCAATACAAATTACATGATACAAATTACATTAACGCATTTACTCAATTGAAGTGAAGCGAATAGCGAAGCGAATAGCGAAGCGAATAGCAAAGCGAATAGCGAAGCGAATAGCGAAGCGAATAGCGAAGCGGATAGCGAAGCGGATAGCGAAGCGAATAGCAAAGCGAATAGCGAAGCGGATAGCGAAGCGAATAGTGAGGCTAATGTCAAGGCAAAAAGCGGAACACAATATAAGAAAATTTTCTGGGATTGCGCCATGGCCACTAGGCCGTATTATGACTTGGAGAAAGTTATAGGTTTAGGTTAGTACAATTAAAAAAATATTGACACAATGTACTCACATTCTTGATCTTTTAAGATAATTTCTATATTAGAAGTTCCAGAAAGTAAATAAAGTAGTAAAAGTAGAGTAAGAAATTATCAAAAACAATAAATGCAAGTGCATCGTTGACAAATCTCTTTTCGTGACGATGACATTTCAGTCTAGCTGCAGCTTATTAGTTACATACGTAACTACACCATTACATGATTGTTTCATAGCAACACCACTTGAAAAACTTATTCTCGGCCATACAATCACTTTCTTTATAGTGAGCAATCTTACAAATTATAAACAAAGATTGAATAAATATATCATTAGTTGCAAATTTATTTATAAAGATTTTTTTAACATCGAATAAACTTTCTGCTGTTTTCTTTTGTATGACAATGAATTTATATGTTTCTTCTTTCTTTCTATATTATATTCCCAAAAATGAATGCTTAATTTCTATAGGATTTGTATTGATATATTCATAATAGATAGATAGTTAGACAGATAGTTAGATAAAAAGTTTATTTAAACAACACATTAAATACATCACAATTACAAAATAAGACGATTAAACAAAGAAAAATTAACATAGAGAGATAAAAACAGGACGGAGACAAATGTGCACTGTGTTCTTAAAAAGGGTCTTGGCTCAGCACAAATGTCAGAGTCAATGAGACCCTGACGCTGATATTCTGCCAACACCACTTGAGCGTAGAAATAATGAAATAAATACCGTTATAATTGAGCGAGAAAAAATAATATTAAAAACATGGAATAAAGTGTAGTATACAAATAGGTAAAATAAATAGTAATGATAATAATAAATGATAGCTTTAAGGACTAATCCAGTGCAAAGTAAAGGCGTCTACGATAGAGTCAAAACTGCAAACAATGAGGTAAGACTTAATTAAATTATGAAAAAGATTTTTGAATGTTATGAAGGTGGGTTCGGTAAGCGATTTCAAAAATAAATTTACTACGAAGTTATTGTATAGGTGGGGATTGTCATTCCAACATTTTGATGCACGGTATTATAATTATAATAAAACAATTAATCCAGTTAGTATATTAGTTAGACTATTTACAGTAAATCAGATGAAGATAATAATTAGTGGGCAAAGACAACACGTTTTAATTAATGAGATAAGCTAGACAGATAGATTAATCAGTGCATTATCGGAGGCTGTGGGCGGGCAGTGGCTGGCGTGTTTAAACACCTGTTTGCTCTACTCGGTAATTAGAACATTTTAAAGCAAATATTTGATTGGTTTGCGATATGGTGTTTGCTTATTTTGAGGTTTGTTGCTCTGTTTGCTCACTTTAGCGGTCTATCGGGCTATATAATTTAGGATGACGATTTAAAATATGGAAGCTATGTTTTGTTGTATTTTCATGTAAATGAAAGTCGATAAATGATTAATGAAACATGATTGTGGTAATAATTTAGTTTAGTAAACAGTCCAAAAGTTTTGTTTCAAAATTTTCATTTTTATTGATAACGCTATAACATATATTTATTATAAATAACATAAAGTATGTACAACAGTCCAGTTGTGTATATTTTTGTTCTTTTAACTATCTGTGCCCTGCGTTATTACATACGTAGTACCTGATGCTAAATAGCCTATAGCCTTCCACAATGTCCTAAATATCATATAAATATACTTTTTGTGATAACAAATAAATATAATTGCTCATTTTGACATTGCGGTGTGTAGTTGGAGTGTTGGTCTGGACATTGGCGCTGGCGCTGGCGTTGGCCTGGCCGTCGGTACACGGGGTCTCAGTAATTAAGAGCTGTAATAAATTAGCGGCGACTAGTTGGCCGCTGCTGTTGGCTGCCATGTCGGAGCCAACACTTATTGCGAGATGTTTATACATCGTGATTGAGGGGACACCTACAGCTTTATGTTAGATATTTATTTGCGCAGCGGACTTTATGCGACTCTCCACTGAATTCTCTAATGGAATAATGAATTTTGAAATATTAAGACGAATGTATTAAGTGTTGCAAATGGGATTAAGCTTTTATACTAAATCATAAATTTAAG
Source organism: Zerene cesonia (assembly GCF_012273895.1). Taxonomy (NCBI): domain Eukaryota; kingdom Metazoa; phylum Arthropoda; class Insecta; order Lepidoptera; family Pieridae; genus Zerene; species Zerene cesonia. The sequence continues at coordinate 150,627 of NC_052105.1, read as the reverse complement.
ACACACACATTGTATATTTCAAAATGATGTCAGAATATTGTGAAAATTTATATATACGTTATAAATGCGAAAGACATTTGTCTGTTAGTCTTTTCTATAGCACTGAACCGATATGGATGAAATTTTGTACAAAGATAATTTAAAACCTAAGCTTGTAACCTTTTATCTAGGAAATCCTGAATAGAACGGCAACTATGCTAGTATTCTCTCAATTACGCGGGCGAATCCACGTACGTTACGCTAGTTCAGAAATTCATTACTTCATGCAACAGAAAAGTATGTTATTGAATGCCTATTACAAAGACACTGCGCTTATAAAAATATAATACAGACGCTAAATAACTAAACTCAAGATAATTTTACACAAAGCAAAAGATTAAAAGAAACAACATAAACATCGTAAAGCCAGAGCACGGCCATTATTCAGGTCGCGATGACGTACAAATTAATTTATAAGGCAGTAGCTTAAGTAGCTTCCGTTTTAAAATGAAGCTCAGAGAATGCCGAGATTGTCTTACTGTGCAACGAAGCCTTTATGTGTATTATTAAATTCTTCAGTGTTGTAATTATTTTTATTAAGCGAAATCCTTAAAAAATGAATCCAAGAGAAATGGGTTACATAAAATATTTAGTTTAAAAAGTTTATCTGGTTTCATTGTAGTATTATATAAAATCGTGGGCTGTGTTTGTTTCGATAATTAATATTATAATTGGTCTTAAATAAATCTTTATCACAGATCTGTAGCTGTGATAAAGATTCTATCTATCGATTTCTATCTATCGGTATAGATTGGGTCGTTTAAGAGGTAATTGTATCTACAGTGCTCAAACACTGTTTGATAATACGGATACTTGTTCTACTAAATTTGAGCAAATGAGAGATTTTGTAGTAAAGTTTATTGTTGAATTCAAATTTAATAAAATGTAAAACAATGATAAAAGAATACTATAAAATAGAACAATCGGTGATAATGTGAATATATGTCGTTAATTGCGCTGTTAATGAGTTTTTTTTGGACACTGTCTTGCATTTTTTCCGTGAAGAAATTTTGCAAATCAAAATAAGTTTAAATGTATTTTTTGATCAATTTGTCCTTATTATATTTAAGTTTTACAATCCATTAACGAAAATTAACTGATTCAATTACCAGCATACACGTTAAATTTAACCAGGCCGTGTAATTATTGTATTATTAATTTTGTTTATTGAGTTGGGGCGGTACAAGAACGCTAGCACGTAATTGCTTGTTCAACATTAGGCGGCCATTACCGCGCTATAAACATTAGCATATTGCAGGTCGATATTTGTTTAATTTTATAGACAAACCTAAACCAACAGCTGACTGGCTTCGCGCTGGTTAGAAGTGTTTTCGTAATAGGCGAAGAGCCGACTAGAGCACTGTATTTATGAATTTTGAATCGATTGTTACACGATCAGAGAGGATTTGAGATCAGCATAAAGCCTATTAAACTGGGTACATATATTTTGGAATCAACATATTATCGTGTTTAATTTTAAGAAACAAATGACTTTTTAAAGTGTTTGTCAGAGTTATTTAGTATATAACTTATCTAACTTCCTAATAGATAATCGTATTCTGCCAATCACACTCTGTTATTTGGGCCGTAACTACTATGGCCATACTATAATGGTCGTCACCGCAAAGCAGTGTTATAGAAACTTCGAATAATACTCGTGTATCAAACACGTTACCTTATGTTGTATTCAAATATTCAATTAAATCTCGGCATTTTAGATTCATGACATATAAATATATTTTTTTTCTGAATTCTAGAAAAAGTTCGTATAAAAACGGATCACTGTAACCTTTATATTATTATATTTGATTATTACATCTCTTCGGTCTATCGGTCATCTCTAAGAGACGGATTTATGTCTGTAAGCTTTTAATTCGGTGATATAAATCAGTAATAGTTAAACGGCAGTTCAACTAATTTATGATTGACGGGCAACTCGCAATTGTGGCTGTAACAACTTCCAAATTGTGATTGAAGTGCTTCGGCGGGCATTTGAAAGTCTTAGATGGTTAATTATTTCCGATCCGCAACTTTATGTTAATTTCTTTGTACTACAAGTTCTGAAGTCACTTAAAATTTTCATTGGAACGCGAATACCATCAGTTACTGTAAGCTTTGATAATTCGAGACGCGGCGAAATCTGGAATTCTGTTTGAACCCTTTTTTTTCAATATGAAATGTAATGAAATACATATTCTGATAAATTTTGTGCAAATTTTCTTAAAGTAACAAAAAGACCAAATAAATCTAGAAGAAATAGCCCTTTCTCCACTTAGATGTGCTAAGAGATTATTCAAGATGAGGATTCCACGTCTTTTATAATAT
>NC_052105.1:144006-147263 GCF_012273895.1 Zerene cesonia | reverse complement strand
GGGGGGAGGGGAGGCCAGAGAGCAGAGGCGCTAAGCCTCGAATGTCACATGACGATCAATTTAGACTCCCAACCGAAATGGAGGGAACTAAACCTATCTGGATCGTTTTTATTGGGAGGCTTCGCGGAGCAATATCGAATTATTTGCGAGCCCAAATCAAGCTTTGTAAGCAATTCTGCCTCGTGAGATTTAGGCGATAATTCAAATTTCTCATTTGTTAGCTTGCGTCATTTTATATGTTGCAATATACTAGTATTTATATTGCGATGTTTCGCTGCATAGACTAGTATTAGTCTTGGTCCTTTGGGTGCGTGTAAGTAAATAAAAAATAAATGAAGCGCAAAAAATAAAAGTTAAAGTAGCCATTAAATAAAAAAATAGTAACATATCGGACTTAACTTATTAATTAAAGCAAAAGAAAGTGAGCGCCTGCCCTAAAAAAATGGAAGCCTAGCATAAAAATAAACTGTCTATAGCCTTCATCATTGGCTCGATCTATTTTTAAAAGAAAGTATTCTCTGCCTACGAAAATAAACGTTATTATTGGCGCCGTGTTTATTAATTTTACAAGTTCAAGACTTGAATTATACATTTTTTGTAGTCAGGTCGCAAATTAATCAAATTCTACTAAACAATATTGTTGTCGGCTCTCATTAAATATCTCTGACGGCGAAATTTCATTTACAACACTTTCATGGAATTCCTTTTCGTTATTTCCACTGAACAAAGGATCATATTAAAAATTAAAATCCTTTATGCCTCTAATTGTTTCATAGGATGATTTATTTTTCGTTATTTTCATTATTTTACAAAACAACATTAGTCTTCAGTTTGATGACGTTTTGATTAAAAGAAATATTGTTTTCATAGAAAATTTCATTCAATCGTACAAATATATAATAAAAACCCACGTCGCGAAATTAGCGTTATGGCTCTAACGAGAACCGCATTGCCTTATTAAAATTAATGTCATTTAACACAAAATTAAAATCATTTATTGAAAAAGTCATACATCGCACAAAACATGGGCCCCAGACTCACAATATCACTTTCGCAGTGTTTCTGGAGTGTGTGTCTTCCCGCTACAGTACATAAAAAGGTTTAAGTGAGTAGCAATAAAATCATTGTTACTATTTACATATGAAATAAAAATTTATCATACAAAATCAGAAATACTAAACGTATAGTACAGCACAGAAATGCTTATTACAGACTCAAAATGTCACAAACGAAAACCGCTGGTCGCAATATATTATTAATTCACATATAATTTCCAATCGGAAAGAATCTAGAACATTCTCCGCCGCTCCGATATTTCCTTCTCATTTCGATGCAAATCACCCTTTTTCTAAATTGCTTTATTAAAATGAAACGTGTTCCCAATAATTGGGCCCCGATGCGATATGGGGAGAATTTACTGTTTTTATTAACCGATTTTTAATTAATTTGGGCGCGTCATGATATAGGAAAGCGTACATTGCTTTTTACTCAAATTAATTTTGTCAAATTGACGTTTTGTTATTAATAAAAGTCATTATTCAGAGTGGCGTGTGAATCTGGCGTTATAATGAACAAAGTGATTTTTCACGGGTTTTGATTAAGTTGAAAACGCAGTAAATGATAAAAACTCTCTCTTAAGTATCGTGTTTTCTTTCAAACTAAAACGTATAATTCATAAATAACAAAAAAATGCTAACTATATATATTGATATAGACATATGATAACTGAATAGATATGAAATAAAAACAAGGCGATACATGACAATTGTTACACGAGTATCTAATTATAAAATAACAAGATTTTACTGCTATTGTTCCTATTAAATGGAGTCTATGTGTCAATCGATATATAAACATTCATGGTTGATACAATCGAAATAATAACCTTCCTCCAATTATATCCACGTGTCTCTTTGTACCAAATTGTATACAGATCAACAGTTTTTGCATTAGAGTGTAACAAATCCATCGATATTTGGACACGTTTACATTTATGACTTGACTTGGAAGGCATGCAGGAAGACAGTGCAACATACTATTTATTACTTATTATATTATTAATTGGACCTCAGAAAACAACTTTTCTAAGACTATGAATAATTTGACTATTATCTAGATTACATTATAACTTTAATTATTTAAATAATGCAATGTTTCTAGCTCTTATTTAAAACAAGCGACCCACCCGGGCTTCACACGGATGTAACATCATGTATTACATATAGAACTTGAATCAATCTATTTAAAAAAACATTCAAATCTGTTGCGTAATTTAAAAGATCTAAGCATAGAAATACACAGACGGTGGAAAGCTACTTTTATACTATTAGTAATATAAGTAAACACATTTAAAAACATTTGTCGTGGAACATGACTTCCCTAACAGAGTAGTATCTCACTATCCGCAAGTCGACTAATCCCGTAGATGCTGATCACACAGTAAAGTGGAATATAATGAAAGTTTTATGACATCTAAATAATTTGCCGAAGCCCAAACTTCCGCTTCTCCTAACCATTATAGTCGACCGTAGCGCAGGAGCTGTTGGATCTTTTAAACAAGTCTTTCAATTCATCCAAGAATCGAGCAAAGTTATTGACTTTGTTAATTGTTATTTTTAAATGTTGATTGCTAGTCTGTGTGCTCGTTTTCTTATTAACAATTTCCTTATAATATTGATGAGAGTTCATACATTAAAATGCGATATATTTTAATTGTAATTATTAGTTAGTTTCAAAAGAACGCATAGAGTATACATAACATACATAAATAAATAAATAGTACTGTCCCAGCTGTTGCAGTGGTAACTACTATATCAGATATTGACATAGACATAGACATAGACATAGACATACATTTATTCACAATCAAACACACACACAACAATTAACAAAAAAAGACAAAACACTGAACATAAAACAGGAAATAAGAAAAAAAAAAATAAAAACATATAAAAAGAAAAGAAATAAAATAAAAACTAAGTTAGGTTGCTGTGATGTGTTATGGCTGTGAAAAGGTCCAGGCTCAGCTTTATATGCCATGAGTCAGTTGACCCATGAAGCTGTTAATTCTGCCAGAACCCAGAAGGAAGATGGATAGATTAGAAAGAAATAAATAAACACAAATAAATCAGCAATGATGTTAGGCTACTTTATAGATAAATATGTTTAAGAGACAAGTAAAAGAATTGAAGGATAGAATATTTAAATTACCACAAAAACAGAAAAAAAAAGACCAGGATATATATATAAATAACGGA
>NC_052105.1:130782-143006 GCF_012273895.1 Zerene cesonia | reverse complement strand
AAAAAAAAAAAAAGAGGTCAATGTCCCAAATATACAAAAGTTTTAAATCGTTAGTTGTGTTGGTCTCGCCTCTTTATAAAGCAAATATATCCACATGAAGCTCAAACACAATTATTTACTACTTGTAACATGAATATATATCTAATGATAATTTGCACGTACAGCAAGAAGCATACAATTATATATTTCTTAGCGTTGCATGCAGTCGAAAGTAAATATCATGCACCGAAATTAAAAACTTGAAATCAAAGCTTTAAGCTTTCTTAAAGAATCAAATAATATTCTCCAATCAATATTATATGAAGCATATTATTGTAACAATATAAACTTGAATATAATTTTAGCCTTAAAATATACAGTTTTTAGCTACTCCCGGCTACTCCTGCTAATGCTGTGATCAGATACTAAATTTTTAGCTATACTTATAACATCATTATGACGACCTCGTTTAGTCGAAGGAGCGAATCTCAGGAGCTCCTGGACTGATTTCAACAATTCTTTGACCTTAAAAATGATTTCGTTCATGATCTCTGAATGCTATACGCTATATTTGTACTACGGATCAATAACATTATATAACACAGTAATAAAATAATAAACACTGTAATAACTCACCTTGTTAGAGTAAAATTTCTCTAATAAAAATGGATCCCTTCTTCCCTTGGTCACAGGAGTAATGAACTCGTGAATATCCGTGAAGTACCGATGGGGCAATTTTTTTTCTTGTTGTGTTTGGTATTAACAGGAACCTCAAGAAATTGTTTAGGTATGGTACTACAACAGAACAGGATGCGAATCGCAGGCAGCGCCTGTACGCCGCTCGAAGCGAGCTGCGCGCCCCGTGATCTCCGGCCGTCCCTCACAACAATTTATTGTGTGCCATAATTTAAATTTTCCCTCTCTACTTGTTTTCATATTATCCTACAGGAATAAATTAGAACAAGGGCTTCCCCGCCCCGCGTCGTTGCGCTGCTTTATATCTTCATTCAGATTTTTGTTATTTCTTTAGTTGAGAACTTTTGGTTAATTATCCCGGTTTTATTCAGTGAATTTGTCTGGGATTGTTTTTGTTTCTTTACTATCTAATTGAGATGAGAGTAATTTTTAATAGACCTATGGTTTTTATCGTCAAACGTTGAGAAAGGCATGCGCTTTGTTCCTAAATTTATTGTGTTGTTCTATACGTATAAACTGCTGAATTTTATAAAATCAAGCCGCATTGTCAGAGTGAAATAATTAGCGAGAATTGAATACATACAATGGACATATTATAAGAACGATCTCATATAACAAAATGGCGCGTGTTACACAAATTTTATCTCATTAAATTTCCCGCTATAAAATAAGCACTGAGTTTTTATGCGGCCGACAAAATTAAGTGGAAATTTCATATTAAACTCCCTCCGAAAAGCCCGTTTAATTAATTTATCACATTTACTGTACTTTCACGGCTTTCAGCATTGAGTGTCGTGATCCTTAAACTTTATGAGATATTTAAAAATAAACTATATAAACTTTTAACGTTTTATCGGCGGTTATCGCTTAATTATTGTTTTGTTTCTATTTTAATATATTCTACCCTGAATAATTACTCTTGCATAATACGGTTTTTTAATACTTGCTATAAAAATTTAGGTGTGTTTTTAGAAGTAAAAAAAAATACAATTTATTGAAAAAATTATATATCACATAAAACATTGACCCCAGTCTCCCAATATAGTTCTCGCTGTGTTTCAGGAGTCTGTGTCTTCCCGATACGGTACATATAAGTTCAATTTAAGATACAATAAAATATAATTGCTGTAACATGCATATGAAGTTTAAATTGTATAATTTAATATAAATTTATGATATTTAACAATTTAAATAATTTACATTTTATTAATAAGGAATTCATATGTTCATAAATTAAACTACTTCAAATATGTGAGTTTTGAAGTAGTGTAGATTGTATATGTAGTGTGTGAATTAATGTATTAAAGTAAAAAAAGCTCAATATACATAATAATTATTAATAATTTCACTAAATATCAAATTCATTTAACATTAATTTTGTTAGTCATCAAAGAATAGCAAAAGAAGATTATAAAAACAAAAAATTGTTGTTAAATCATGCATTTAGAGCGAGTACTTTTATATTCAAAGGTAATTGGCATTTCTTTTATTAGAAAGAATAAATTTATTTACTAGATTTATGTAATTATAAGTTCTCTACTTCTGAATAATCAAGTAATATAAGTCACTTTTTTGTATTTGTTTTATTTTATGGTTGGTAAGTGTAAATTAAGCTTTTTATTGGATAAAATAAAACAATTATAAAGTATAGGTGCTAAGTAAATTTATAACGTTATTTCTTTAATTTAATAGAGAGATGAAGTAGTCATTCTCAAATTTAATTCAAATACTTATAATACGAAATGATCGTGGAATATTTTGATAAAGCACATCAACAAGGCGAATCAATGAACAATTGCACTGTTGAAAATATCGGCGATACATCATTTAGCAGGAGCGATTATCTTCAAGTGTCATAAAACTGAACATGCTCACAATCAGTCTCTTGCCATTAAATAAGATATCTATGCACGCGATTCTCGCCTCTATCACAGTGCGGTAAGGGTGGTATTTAAGGGGCAGCAGTGTTATTATGCTGCAACAATTTGCGTCGCTCGAGGGCCGCTGATGGCGCACTCAGGTACTGTGATGACGCAAATGTAAATGGATGATAGTGCTTTTTTAATTCTTTCGATGGAACTGACGGTGTGATGCGCACGTTGATCCGACTTCGGAAAGTGCCTTTACTGCCCCGTCGGCTTCGTATCGCGTTTTCGTTTCGTTTTACGCGTGAAAGCATTTTGGGTTTAATGATAATTTTAAAATTCGTTAAATAGGTTCTTGAGAATTATTGTATGTCCCAAGGACCAAGAACTCGAGCGACATCTACCCGCATTACTAGCATGCTGGAATAAATCTCAAACCTATTTCAAGTTTGTCGCTAGTACAAAACACAAAAAAAGTGTGCGTTTTATTTTGATAAATAATAATAATTGTAGTGATTAAAACGGCTTTAAGTTACCACCAGCCGCTGACTATCTCCATGCCTAATGTTTTTAAAAATAGTAGGAACAACAAAAAAAGCTGTCCATTTATATTCCACGATAACAATATTAAAATTGATATCTTTAGCTATTATGAGTTGATTTTCAGTTTTCCCGTTTAGCTTCTTAGTTAAGTACGAGTATGTTCGATTTTGGGTTTTTAGTTCCCTTACTTAAATGCTTTATCCACATTAATGAGTGAACAAATTTCGTATCGTTGCATAACGTAGTCAAACTTTCCAAAGAGAAATTGGATCTTAAAAAAAAAGTAGTTTTAATATATTCATTAGGTCCGATTGATTCGGAGATACACACCAATGATAATAATCAAACCTTTTTCAAGAACGTCATTTTCAACAATCGAATATAAAAATGCAAAACTTTTCGGTGGTGTTGCTGAGCCAGCTCAATGATCTTGCTTAAACTAATACAGAGGGTTGGGGTGAATGAATAACTAAGTTTATTTTCAATAATACATGAAAACGAAAGTAGCTAGTCATATAAAGGATTGTCCATTTAAGTGGAATTTTGAATAATATTATGACTGCATTCTCCACTTCCCTTCTTTATTATTTCATTCAGTTTCACACAACTCCGTACAACATAATGACTATAAAGTTATAGCCGTTGGAAAATTGGATGTTTCCCAGTTGGAGCTACAAAAAGTCGCGAATATTCGTCCATTTGTTTAGTCGGTAAGTCGGGCGCATTACTGGAATGTTGCAAACTATTAAACTGCAGGTTTTAATGAGCGCATTCACTCAGTTTTCTATTGAGTCAATGGGAGAGCATGTACACCTCTTTGCTTAATGACGATGCATAATATGTGAGCTCTCCTCGTTGCTTTATCTTCTGTTCAAGCCCAACTGTTTATTATTTTGCATATAATTCTTCAAATGTTACAAGGCATTTCGAAGGCCAGTTTTCAGTTTGTCAGTTCAACGGCCAGATTTACGTTGAGTGAGGTAACTGCTATTACTAATGTATAGCACAAAGTATAAAGGTAGGCAGCGCGTGTTCAGTTCCTTAATATGTATTAATTTCCACGTTCTTAGCGAGTTACGTTATGTGTTAACGCCTTCACCATACCTTCCCTCCATTCTTCATTAAAACCAATTATATCTTTCTATATAGCACACAGCTCAAATATTGGCAATTATTTATTTTTATAAACAGCAAAACGAGCAAAAAAATCCCCGTTCTCAGAATTAATTAATCAATTTTATCACAATCCACGCAATGAATGGTTTAACATTTTACTCACTATTTTATCCAAAATTCGGTTAACAGTGACAATAATGAGGCGCTGAACGGTTATAAATGTCGAATCTACAAAATAATTATATGTATAATTATTGGTATTTATTTTGATGTATTAAATCCATAAGAGTAAGTGAGGCGTCGCATAAAACACTCGAGCCTCATTAGCGTGGCCATTACTCCGCCGAAGGGCCTTACTATAATTATACTTGCCTGTGTGTACTACGGGGGGATTATTAATGGAGCCCTATTTTTAATTGTGAAGGTGTCGATGGGAACAGGAATTCATCGGGAACCCCTTTTAGTACAATACTACATAACCACAACATAATAAAAAAAACAATAAAAGCGCTTTTTTGCAATCGGTTCTGATTACTTTATAGACTTACTAGCTGCGCCCCGGGGTTTCACCTGCGTAAGTCCGTATCCCCTAAGAATATCGGGATAAAAAGTTACCTAAATGTTATTCCAGTTGTTCAACTGTTTACCTACCAAATTTCATCGTAATCGGTTCATTAGTTTTTGCGTGGAAGAACAGCAAACACACATCCTTACAAACTTTCGTATTTATAATATTAGTAGGATGAGATTATATTTAATATCATCTAATATGAAGAAGAAGAATAATGTATAAAACAAAAAAATATATAACTGAGTAAAAAGTATATAATAACTGGTATCGGAAGCTCGTCATGTATGTACGTATCATGTACGTCAACTATGGGCAAGTCGTAAATAACGAGATACAGTATACGCTATTCACTTCACCAATTTCACTTATATTTTGTTTTAATTTAAATAGACTCGTTATACATCGGTAATTCAATTCATTATTGTAAGGCCGGCTATTGTTTTGCGCTTGCTATTTTTGCTGAGTGTCAGAAGACTTATAAACCACAAATAATAATATGTATAATATAATATAAACTAAAATAATAGACAAGTCGGAATACTAACAAAGAAAATAAGTTGGATACATATAAGTATACAAATATATAGGTAAGTCTAAGAAATGATAAGCAGCATACTGATAAAAGCAATCGAATATGTCTGTCCCATACTCCGCAACCAATTTCGTGAAGAATTGGGCTCACATCACAGTTAGGTGCGGCTATCTAATGTATAGAATATCTAAAATGAATGGTACTATATATTTAAATAATTTATATATGTTTTATAAGCATCAATCATTCCGTAATAAATTAATAATAAATCCTTCTGTTGAGTTGTTTTTATTTGGATTCTTTGTGTTAAACATAAATCTTAGTTTATAAAGTAGCAGTTATAAATTTTTTGTGTTTTTTGTCAAGGACGAATCAACCGATGCGATTGTAAAGAAATAGCACATAATAGTAATTGAAAAATTCAGCATAATATTACCTATTTAAGATTTAATTGTTTGTTGTTTGATTTAGTTTATAAAAAAGATATTTCTACACCAGACTTCAAATAGGTAAGTGTTAACTTAACAAATTCAGGCAATCAGTGAAAAATAAAGTCGACATTCTATATTTTAAATAGGGAAATACTGAATCACAATAATGCCTTAATACTGCCTTTCTAATATGTAGTTAATTCTTACAAAGAGCGGTAGTGTGGGTCGCAATGTCGACAATCCGAACCATCCGCGGACGGGTTAGAACGGCGTGCCTTAATTCGTGGCGTCAACACTTCGCAGGTGTCTCGGCAATCGAGCGGGATTGCTTTCTGCTGATTTATAGCAGCCCCGGGATGTGGGGACATGCCCTTACTTGATTACGAATGTTCTGTAATTTTAGTTTATGGTTTTGGTTAGTTTTTTTATCGAATCTTGATATGAAGGGTTTCGGTTTTTCGTTTTTAATTAATTTTTTATTTCGAAAATCTTTTTTCGTAATAAAAAAAATGGCATAAAACCTTAACACAACTTCTTCTTTTTTTAAATGGCCATAAATCCAAAAGCCAACTAATATTAATATAGAAGCATTAAGGGTTTTGCATGTATGTTGAACACAAAAACCACTGTTCCGATTTCAAAAATTCATTAACCACTTTGTGTATTTGTACTGCGAGCAAAGCCGTAGTGAATAGTTAGTGTTTTATATAATTACATAAATAGTTAAATTGGTTTTACAAAATATATCGTTAAATGTATTCAATATGCGGAGAAAACGGTAGTTGTGATGAAAGTGTCAGCCGACAGCTACAATGGTGCCGTAAACGATTCCACTGCATCCAGTCGCACCGATACCGTACTGCATAAAGCACATCTTGAAAGCCAGTGTTAAAACTCGATAGCATTAAACGTAACAGTTATTTATGCATCAATTCGTTATTTGTGCTCTGTTTATTGGATCCGCGATGAACATTAAGCTAGCTTTATTACTGCAGTTTTGCTGACTACAAATTGCGTTAGATTTAAACTCCCAACCTCCGTGTAATTCGTTCCAGTGTTCGTTTATCTTGAATTTATTTATTGTCAACGCGAGAGCGTTTGGGAAAATTTCTTTTACATTAAAGTAAAGATCCATAGTCAGTAGTTTTTTTAAAATTGGAATTATTAAGTGTTATTTTCAATATGTAATGTTACAATTATTAACAATGTATGATAAATCCTGTAGTAATGTTGAGTCTTCTTTTCCACGAATATATTGTTGATAGTAACGATTGAAATAACACTATAATAAATAGTTATGAACACCACCAAAAGTTAAAATGCGCAACATAAAAGTATTCGTGCTTGAGTTATACAAAAGTGTTTGAGTTCTTTCTGCAAAAATAATTTGAAAACAACACATTATAGGAGGAAAGAGTTGGAAATAAGCATCCTGAAAATAAATTTCCGAGTCAAAAATAGCCGAGAAAACGAAGCTGTCTTATCTTCAGAGTTAAGACCATCTCGCATTCCAGTAAGCTCACGTGCAAGTGGGGTCAATAGGGGTCAGGTGAATGGTCAGTAGAAGGAGGGGTGTGCGGGGCAGGGGGGGCACTATTGAGACGAGTGACGACACACGACACGACTTCGAGTGGGGACTTTACTTGAGAAATTCTCAGAGATCTTTAAATGTTTATTGATTTTCAATATTTGTTGTAAGAGATGAAAATGGGATTTCGTGGAAAGTCACATTCGAATAAAATAAATTTTATAAAAGTAATACGATCTTATTTGTTTTTATAATAATTTCCATTTCTACAGAATACATAAATGACATATTTAAACGTTTACATTGCGGCATGATTTTGACTGGATAGCAGTACAAAGTTGCATTCACTGCGCTAATATTCAAAAATATAGACAGAAGATCAGCCAACTCACCATTATAGTAATTTCATTAATATATATACGGTAGTCATCGATAACTAAAATAAAACGTTTCCAAAATGAAAAATAATGTCAACAGATATCCTAAATCAAACAGCTTATCTAACTGTTACATGAAACACCGATTAAAATTCTCGCTTTAATAACGTTTTTGTTTACAGCCAATAGTTAGATTATGATCGTAATGGGGACGCAAATCAAAATAATATTTGATGCAGCGCGGCGGTCACACAGCAGTCTGATAGCAGATAGGGCGAGTTACGGGGAATGCAATAATTGTAACTCTAATTACCCTATGATCACACTGGGATAAATGCGATATTAATTTATTAGATAAGTTAATTTGTTAGTTAAGATACGACTGGGATCGTGTTGCTAGCGTTCTATCCTCACGAGTATCATGCATGAGTTTGTTTTTAGTTGTAGATTTAAATAGTTACAAAGATAAAAAATTATAGTTATTATAAAACAATTATTAAATTGTGTTCATTGGAATTTTGATTCGAAATAAGAATGATACTAATTTAGAAAGAATACTGACCAACAACAACAATATAGTGGGGCCGTCACAAAGTTATCGTAGGTGCCTTGTTATTATACAAGAGTCGCCCCCTGGCGGCGGGGCCTGGCTGTAATTGTGAACTTAGCTCAAATAAGCTGACAAAATGAATAGAACGATATGAAAATTATATAAAAATTGCAACAACTGATTGCGCACGAAGCGACAGACTGCCTCTCCACTGGACGACATGCTGTGGGCAAAGTTTACAAGGTTACTCACCTTTTCATAATTTATTTATGGATTACAATGATATTTAATTGTATTTTACAAAATCATTGCACGAAATGACTGAACGTGGATTCTGGGTGCAATTTAAGCTAGTGGTAACTTAAAACACATTTATCTTTTTTTATTTATCTTGTATTAGTCCTAAAAAGTCCTAATAAGCAAAGTTTTGTTTCTTTTATATGAAGTAGTGTTTAGTTTTCTTTTTTTTTATAAAAGAACTCTGTGGAATTAGGATATCCTGTATTGATAGTAATTTCTCTTTGGTGTGAATAAATAATAATTAGTCCAAAGATAATTATTATTCTAACGAGCGGTCAATTGAGAACCATTACTTCATCATCATCATCATTAGCCCATACATGTTCCTACTACTGGGACACAAGCCTTTTCCTTCTCCGTTTCCAGCAGTGGTGATGTTATCCGATGATGCAGATGAATTGAAAAATGAATTTATTTCCTGCACGTCCCGAACTCTGACTTATCGATTTTGAGTAGTGGTCCTCACCACTGAGCCACCACTGCTTTTGAACCACTACTTGTTTTATTTTAATTGTTGCAGATAAGACTGACATAAACCAGTCTAAACTTTCCGACTTGAAATCTCAAAGATACCGTTTAACTTGTATTATTTAGATTAAAATGTTTTCCATTTATCTCAGATACATAAAGCAGAGCTTACCATATGTTCTGTTAGCTTACCTGCCAAGTAACAATTAATGTATGAGAATTTACTTCTAAAAGTAGCCTCGTATAGCGCGTGTCCCAGAGGAGTAGGCGTCTACGTCACGAAGGGATGCGCAGCTATGACAATTATTTCCGGTTTCCAATCCACTAGCTTCCCTCTAAAAGGCTCTCGAGCGTAGCATCCACCTCGCATTACGGAAAGTATCTGAAGATTTCATCAATACTTCGTACACAATGTGTATCAAAATGTTTTCTTTCGAAGGCTTTGGATGGAACGCTTTATTTAATTCCGCGACAATGGATTGAGTTTTAATGTTTAAGATTGCGATTTACGCTTCTCTCGTCGAGGTATTTAATACAAACAATAGGTTATTCTCTCTTTTTTTTCTTTATTTGAGATACAAATAGACAAACCATAAAATAAACGAAAGACACATTAAATTATCCTCACGTTTGCACTTAAAAAAAACTAAAATGTTTGAAATTATTTGTTTTTCGCTTTCGCATGGTTGTGAATTACAAGATTTATCTTTAATTACTTTAAAATGTAACACTTTAGTTTGTAACATGCCTATTTTGCATTGTTTTACGATTGTCTTAAAAGTATTAAAAATCAAAAAGCATTGTTTTTTGCATACTACAATTTTAAGATTGTAAAAGGTCTCGTATAACTTCGTACTTATCTTACGAAATATCCCAAATAATATTTTATAAACAAACAAACATACACATCGTTTCGTCGATCGATCGTTTCGAAATGTTATACTCATAGTGACAGCATCCATACAACATCCCGATGTAAACGCGTATTATTATATCCATCTCGTATTTATTATTTTGTTTCACGCAAGATTTCACGATTACATAACGAAAAACACCATTCACTTTTACACCCGAATACACAAATGTCGTCGACACGCCATAGCTGCGTGATATCCAATGAAATGATAGGGATGACATCTTGAGGAACCATTTAATGTAGGCGTATTATATCACTCTTGTGTCAAAGAGGTAAAGGCTATAATACAATAATTGTAGGTGCTTGTAATGTGGTTGTAGTTATAACGCAGCAAATGTAGCGTCCTGTGTTAGGTCAAGACGCATAATCCTTTTACTGGTGGCCGTGTTGGTGGGCCAACGTTTTGATTGTAAGTGCTTTAATAAAATATTTACATTTCGGTATGTTCGGTATTATAATCTCAGTAATAGAGATTCACTCTGTAAATTGATGACATTTATTTTATTTACATATTCTTTATCTGCAAAATCTCGCTTTCAAATTTGAAGAACGCCATACCTCATACATTTAACTTCATACTCATGGCTATTTGTTCATTACTCAATTATCTTTTGCAGATACTAACGCCTAAATTCATAACAATTAAAATATAAATGTCTCAAAGGTTTAACAAGTATTTTATTGAAAGTCAATAATTGCACTTTATTAGTAATTACAGAGCACACCACCAGCACATCACTTTACTCGCAAAATTACTAAAGAATTTTCATCATATCCATTAAGGTGCAGCGGCTGTATCATAACATTAATCATTGCGGGAATCGAATGGCGAGACCGCCGCACAAAGGAGTCATCCTTGAGAGGCAATGGGACAAGGAACTGGGAATCTTTGGATGTTCTCCAGATTCCGAGAACTTTCTATTTGCTTTGAGATTTTTCTAGAAATGGGAAGGAGTGTTACGTAATGAGTAAATCGTACGTGTATGTATTCTAGTTTTATTTATGTCATGACGGTAATGCAGCTGCTGGGTAGCCTCATGGTAAGCGCTACCACCGCCCATGAACATTTGGAGAGGCGTAAAGTTGATTGCAGTCATTACTCCTCTACCGATTTCATAAATTGCCATTGGATTGCCGACTTCAACTGCTTCATCATCATCATCAGCCCATATATGTTCCCACTGCTGGGACACAGGCCTCCTATGAGGGTTCAGGCCATAATCCACCACGCTGGCCAAGTGCGGGTTGGCAGATGTCACATGTCGTCGAACTTTTGATTCTTGGACATGCCGGTTTCCTCACGATGTTTTCCTTCACCGTTTAAGCAGTGGTGATGTTATCCACATGCGCAGATAAATTGAAAGATCAATTTATTTCCTGCACGCTCGCCCGGTCTCGAACCCCGACTTATCGATTTTGAAGTCCGAGGTTCTCACCACTGAGCCACCACTACTTTTGTACTGTTGCCTGTCAACTGCTTATAAGCAATTAATTTTATTTTTTTAGTTTTATAGCATTGAATCGCTTTATAAATAGGACAATTTCTAAAGTGCACTAATTCTCAAAAAATATTAAAATAATATAGAAACATTGATTTCATTGTGGGTTCCGAATATCACTGCAATATAATCCATTACGGAAACCGGCAAGGTCCAGCGGGCTACGACGTGAATAATCTAACTAGAATGCCGTAGCGAGCGAAATCGTGTACAAAGCTACGAAGTTTCGTAGCGTGCTACGAACGGGCTACATATCGTTATTTTTTTTTTTAAATGGGTCGTTTATATCATCTTAGCATTAAAGGAATTCAATGTTTAATCTACGTACGTAATTGTTTGATAAATTTCTATCACTTTCAATTTACAATTCATATCACCATTAGTAATTAAAAGCGCCTTTTTAGGAATTTTAGTTTATTTTTTTATTATATAGGCTAGGTTCTATTTGCGTACTTTATCTTCATATAAATATAGGTCTAGATAAATTTACACGAGTATTGTACGTTACGACGTTAAGGTGGGTAATTGAATACAAGGATGACATGAAAGCTGTAATTAGATGCGCGATGGGATTGCGGTATTTTGCGTAATTGCTCGAATATTGTTCATTTGTTTCACGTAAGAACAAATGTACCTTAATATTTGTGAAATACATAACTAAGCTTAGTGAGGATAAAAACACCTACCTTGAATTGAAGCATTACGTAAGGCTTGCTATTCACAGGGAAAAGGAAGCATACTTATTAAAGTATGCTTCCTTTTAATATAAGTATTAACTTATATTAATCAAAATATTCATCGACCATCGACAATGTGGAAACATATTAAGGAGCAAGTTCAGATCAATACAAAA
>NC_052105.1:122750-129782 GCF_012273895.1 Zerene cesonia | reverse complement strand
AAGTATATTCTTTTTAAATATAGTTTGTTCATATTCATTTAATTTAATTTCATTTTTGGTTTGTTGTAATTTATTTCACATAATTTTTTTTTGTTTTTCTTTTTTTGTTATTTTACTATTTTCTTTCTTTATTTTTTGGTTGTTATTTTAATGTGTTTGTATAATTTATCGTGTATTACCTATTTTTCTTTTTGTATATAGTTAAGTTGTGCTAATTGTGCACTCCAAATGTCATCAGGGGCCACTGAAAATCAGTGGTGCGAATGGTTATTTTTTAGCATTCGCACCAGATACTGAGTTGGCCCCTTTTGTCAACGGATAGATCGTTGGTTTTTATATGTATCTTTTTATCTTGTGAGTTTTTGTGCTGTTGACAATAAATGTTTATTATTATTATTATTATGTTTCTCATTTCCATAATACTCGGGTACCCCCAGAAGGAAGGCACCCGGTCTTTTGGAAGGCTTACGTGGGGACACAGATCCAACACGCAGAGGCCCTTTTGAGATTTTTAATGTGTTATGAGACATCAGCCGCAGCCTGCCCATGGCTGCACTATAGAGTTACAGCCCTAGGCAGTCCGCGGCCGATGTAGTACTATTGCAAGATATGGAAATTTAAAAACTGGTCTATGAAATGGGATGCTAAATGGACTGGTATTGGGAACTATGGAAACTATGGCACCTGCCTTTCTACTTAAGAGAAGTAAAAATTTGTTGGCAGGCGGTGACTCGCCCTCTCACTGTATGGGCCCCCCATAAAAGTCGCTGCAATAATGCGACGAGGGGGCAACATATCATGAGCAGCTAAGGGTGGAGAGGCGTCGCTGGACTTTAAACGACGATCACGCGCTCCCTGAGGGTCCAGCATCACGTGCCCACTCGCCACTTACGCTTCGCATCCACCCTTCGAGCTAAAAGCTCTCGCGACTCCACTCTGGCCGGCCGGCTAAGGCAAGCCAGAGGTGGGGGTCCTGTCCTCGTCAGGCTTCACTCCGGCCGGCCGGTTAAGGCAAGCCGGAGATGAGGACAGGGGCCTCCCCCGGGAGCATTCGCCCGCGGGGTCGCTACTCCCCGACACCTCGCCACAAGGTGCCCTGCGGGCTTATTATTATTATTATTATTAAATCATACTCAAAGAAGTTGGTAATTAAATTAACATTATGCTGCTTGTTTTATCGAGACAATGTTAGAGCCAAAAGTTTTCAACCAATCTTGGGTGCATAGATATTTTTATTTATGTGTTAGTAATTTTTCTGAAGAATTTTTAGTACAGATTAGTCTAAAATCTACAAAATAAATATAGAATAAATACGTTTGATACTAGCGATTCGCCTCACTTTTGCCCGAGGCATATATTGCCTTTAACATTCTACATATAACAGTGAAAGAATTTTTGAAATCAATCGAGTTCCATTCCATTAGAAAGTCCAAAAAAGCTCTTCAACACTCTTATACACTTCAACAAAATGATTATAATTCAAGCACATTTCTGCGACTGTGAGGAGTTATTTTTTTACGAAACATCCAAATTTCGTAGAGCTGTTATGGGTCGACAAAAAATAAATGACCCCTCAACGGGGCGGGCTGATTTACGCGCACCTTGCTTTTTGTCGCCGGCCCATAACCTTACCTATCGCACATTCGACCGTTACAGTTAGTGATGCCCGCGCAAAGTCGACGTTTATTCATTTTTCAAATTCAAACTTAAACGTCATTCAATTAGACTTCTTTTTACACTTTTTGTGAATGTATAATAACAGTCGACGTTGTATCGTTTTAACATTTTACATCGGTTCAGAAAGCAGTTTCTATAGAGAAGAGTCGGTTTTACAATGATTATATATTATCTGGTGCGTATGTAAATACTTATAGTTTAATCGAATCACAAATATTATAAATTACTTCTATAAAATGACTGAAATATTATAAAGAATGATCTATTCAAAACCGGGAACTTGTAACAGAAATTGAAATCAACATCTGACAACACTACGGTAAATATTGGCTGTAACGGAAGCAATGTTTGCGCGCTGCCCCGAGGTGGAATGTTTGTAAGAAATATTATTTATAAAGAAGTTTTCACTCAATGTTTTGGCACTGCCCTTTGTATTTTGGATCTCTTGATTCTCCCGGATACCAATAATGTTAAGAATCTCCTCGGAGCGCCGAAATGCAAATATGTTAATGGGTTTAAATATTTATGAGATATTTCAGGGGTTTTATTCTTAAATTTTTAATGGTTTGAAATTAAAAGTGTTAAACACACGCGATCCATTAGATATAACGATAGTCAGATACAAAGAAAATACGTTTCGGTTATTGGTGCTGTTTCAGATGTCTCTCTAGTCTGTCTAGTCCAGTCTTTCGGTTTGAAAAATATCTTTACCTGTGCACTCTTTCGGGAGTTCAGACAATAGATGATTCAAATAAAATATGTAACATTTTATGACGCCATTTAATACAATATGGTGGCGCGAGCGGAAAAAGATGTGACTTTGACAGCCAAAGTGAAAATTCGAAAAGTGAAAACGAAAACCGGAAAGTGAAAAATAAGAAAGCAATCTAAGCTATACGACTGGACTTTTAAGGTACAGTTTACTAAATTATATATTATTAGTGCGGCAACTGCTTGTAAACTAGTTATAATTAGAAACGATGAATAGTTTATAAAAATAAAATCACATTGACATCCATAATATTAGACAATTTGTATTGTTTACAATTATGTAAAAACTTGTTTCGTAACATTATATTCATATCTACGAATTACAATATACATGTTTAGTGTTTTCCTTTTTATTTTATAAGCAATTTGTATATTATTATATCAAAAGACAATCCACACCACCAATATATCATAATAAAACAATGCACAATGATATAGTTATTCATCATTAAGAACCAAAAGCCATCGAATTGATTGATTAAAATATTTGATCATTATTGTTTCGTCTAAAACAATAGACACAAAAGTTTTCAATTGTAATGTTGTAGCAATGTAAAACAAATTACGGAGCCTTAGCCGAGTTGAAAGTACGAGTAATTAAAAATAAATAACCCATGTTACCATTGACGCGGGTCGCAGTCACCCGCGCGCATCACCTGCTCGATACAAGTAGCGATTACTTGTTACATTATCAATTAAATTTGTTTAATTACATTTCCTTAATGTGTGAATGTCGGTGTAATTATTGTATATCAGAGCTATTTTCATCAGATAAGTTTAATGTGTTTCAATTATACTGTGTATACCTCTTGGTGGAAATGCATTTAGAGTTTTAGATTAAGTCACTCTGTCTCCATTTTTAGGCACTTTTTAAATTGACTATGACCAGAATATAGCTTGTAGAAACCGGTATTTTATTTTAAAAGTGTAAAAATACTGTATGTAGTATGTTTGTGTTTGCGAGAAATAAATAAATTACCACCACCAGTTATTAACAACTAGCAAAGTCATTTAGTTGTGTATATAAATATATTATTAATGAATTTTAACTTCCATTACTCATGATTGAATCAATTTATGTGTATTATATTATCTTTCAGGATAAGTTTAAAAAATCAATATAAAAGAAAATTAGAAACCTAAATAAAAACGTATTCCAATTTATAAACAATGCAGTTCAAACCAAGGCCGCCTGTTGAAGTCAAGATAGGGTCAGTTACTCATAAATATATTTTTTTAATTGACTACAAATTTATAATGGACCTGGCTGACTCAACTACTGAAATATTAATACCACTAACAAATTCACAGAGAGACTTGTGAACTACACAAGGAAAGTTTATCCTTTGTCGTTATGGTGAGTAATTAATTTTACAACAAAGCTAATAAAAAGATAATTGTCCTTAATGTTAAATGTAAAAGTTACATTTTACGATATTTTAATATCTTTATAGCCAACGGTTTTGCTTATTATGACGACAGATTATAGCAATAGGAAGCGAGTGAAGCTAACTTTGTACTAATCAGCGAGATTATGGCAAGTGAGCGCCTCCGAACTGGAATTCGTAAGTACTTTACAGTTTGCGCAAGAAATATTTAAATACTTCAGGTGTTTGTTTAGTCCATTGTGATGGTTTAAATTGCGACTTGTTTAGCATAACTTTTATGAGGATTACGATAGGCAAAGTAAATCGGATTTGAAGCTCAAACTTATTGTCTTAATGCTGAATAATATTAAGTGCTTCGTTGGTGTCATGTCTGACTCGACGCTGGGTTTCATTATTCATCTCCATTTCAGATAGCATGTTAGCTAATTCTATGTAATTCCCTTCGATGTCAGTTCTAAGACATCTTTGGTGGTACTAAAAATAGGATAAATAATAGAATTAAGGCAATTAATTCATCATACTTAATCTTGACGTTAAAAATAAATAATAAATCAATCTGAATATATCAGTTCCTTATAAGAATACCATACAAATAATCTTTATTCTAGGACCTAAATACAGGAAATGTGAGTTGTTAAATTCTTATCTCCCGCTGTGAAATACTTCATATGTCCAATGGAAATCAACATATGCTTGTATCATACTATGTTTATATTGTGTATACACCCACGGGTGTGGATATTATAGGCTATTATAGTTCCCCAGCAAGAGGTCTTTTATACTGAAGCTTGCTCCAGTCCCACGCCTCAAATGAGCGAGCTTATAACTGAAAATGATTGTCGATAATGAAACGAAATGCCCCACGTACACACATACACACACACGTACACATAAGCCGGGCGCTATAAGACCCCAATAAAGGTAGAAGGGAGGTTTTATTTAATCCGTCAGTTATTAGCCAAAGTCATGATAATTATCTCTTACGAGGAAGTGGAATGACCTT
The DNA here is from genome assembly GCF_012273895.1 of Zerene cesonia. Lineage (NCBI taxonomy): Eukaryota > Metazoa > Arthropoda > Insecta > Lepidoptera > Pieridae > Zerene > Zerene cesonia. The sequence goes on along the minus strand of NC_052105.1, from coordinate 124,943 downwards.
TCAACCTGTAATGAGATTAACCATAGCTTTTTTCCTAAGATCGGTATTCGACACGTGACGCTATATGCCGTGACCTACTTATCTAAGGTGAAAGTTAGAGGACGTTATTGTATTTAAATTACTCAATTATATGTGGAAGGATGAGGAGATTATGTTGCCAGTTACCATGGGGTTCCTTACATTTGATATCGTTAGGCTTATTTAATTGAATTTATTTATTGTATCAATTTATTGCGTTATGTTCAAAGTTCCATCGTCTCTTATTTAATTTTAAACAAGTTCATGAATGAATATGAAAAATTTGTACAACAAATTTAATAGGTACTAATAAGCATTTAGATATAATTAGCGAGCAGTGAATCATATGAAGTGAAAAGCCACAACTTTGGACTCACTTCTCAGGTTCACTGACTACTGCGCATATACAATGTACATATCAGCAAAGTGTTATTAAACAAAACGTTTATTTATTTTTTAAAAGACATTTAGAAGCAAACAAACACCGCGAGCCGCTTGTCATACGAACAATGAAATCGTTGGAACTTTTTCCACGTTCCCGTAATTGCATTTCCAAGACGCCCCAATTCATTCAAAGACAACCCAATTAAGAAATGTTTATGCAAATGTCCTTTCAAGTACATATTTCCAAATATTATCGCTCTAAGTATCACCGAGGGTAAAAAAGGTTCAAATATCCATCCAATCTTTACGTTTTCGAAGGGACGATATTATGCTGGGGCACGGCTTCTTCCATTCTTAGTGATTTAATTTCCTCCCATATTACAAATATATTTTAACATAATTTAAAGGAAATTGATCTTTCAAGCTTTAAAAATAAGGCGATGGTAGCGGCACGCTGTCGCAAGTATCGCTCAGGATTTGTTATTGACAGTAATACGCCAAGTTTCATGCTTGTATCATCAGCGAAGGGGTGAAATATTGAAGATTGCTTACCTAACATGAAATGTTTCAATTTTTTCAAGGTTCAAGATTGTATACCTGTAATATTATAAAAGTCTATTAAGTAAAATGCATAGATGATGTGACAAAGAAGGTGTAGTGATTAGACCATTTTTATGTTCATTATTAAAAAAATATAGATAAATCTTATGACAGAGATTATCATTAGTAATAATTCCAAGAGGTCACATCTTAGACTTGTCGGCTAGTATTTAGCTTTAGCTTCAGCACACGGTTTCATTCAAGTCACTATTTATTAAAATTTATAATTTTATCATAATGCTCTTTACAATTGTGGCAGTCGTTTGCTTTATTATCACTATGAGATATAAATATTAAACAGCTACTTTCTAATATTATCATTTGTTTTTGTTATAAGGCTAGCTGCCCCGGCTTCGCTCCGGCTTCGCCCATGGAACTCGGAAATCACGTACAAATAAAACGGTGAAAGAATTTTTGAAATCTGCCAAATTTTAATTAAACACATTTGTCTATACTTAAACTACAGACACGTTTAATCACTTTATAATACACTTCCATAGTAATAAATTATCGTGGCAAATGATATTAATTAGCCAATAATGAAAGGCTAAACGAAGGTTATTTAATTAGCGGCGGTCGCGCGGTGAAAGCTCTGCCGCTTAGCGTTAGCAAAACATTAATATTAAATCACATTTTAATATTGACATTCAGATATTGTCAAAATGTAATAAGGTATGTATAAACATTAAACACAGAATATTGTCTTCTATATAAACAAAATTGTACCTTATAACGTAACGCTTTGTTTGTTTTCCATTTATATGCTGTTTACCTCTAGTGTTGTTGAAAATAATGTTAGTTTGAGATTAAAATACCAATAACAAATAAATAATGTTTCGGACAATCCTAGGTTCCATAAAATCCCAAATTCACTTAAAAATACACTAACGTCTTGTACGATGCAGGCAATTCTTATCTAAAAAAAACAATTATGTTATACTAACGGTGCGCCATGGCTTCGCCCGTGGTACATATATAGACTTACATAGCACAATAGAGTCACATAAATTATTGTACATGTAAATATTCAATGGCGAGAATTATCTTGGCTTTTTCTGTCCCGAGTGAACAGTGGGAACGTGAGTGTCATCTTACGTGGTAGGTTACAGAGGTGTAACGCTATGTTACTGACTACGTTATGGAAAACCTAACTCGATTATAGAATTCAGGAGTTCCATCGTGAAAAAGTTT